>NC_041386.1:673348106-673348860 GCF_002162155.2 Triticum dicoccoides | reverse complement strand
GCCGGGAGGATGTCGGGGACGACGACGACACAGGGGAGGAGGCGACGAGGTCCGGGTGGTGGTGATGCTCCGGCGACGGTGGTGTGGACGGGGCGGCGTCCGGGCCGCCGGCGACGAGGGCGACGGGGCGATGGCGTCCAACGAGGTGGGGCGACGGGGAGAGCGGCGCCGACATCGGGGCCTCAGGCGGCAGTGGTTGGAGACGGGTGACAGGGACGACGGGGCGCCGGCGATGGGCGCAGGGGCAAGGCGGCGGGGCGGCGTCGAGGCGGTGGGGCGGCGTCGAGGCGGCGGGGCAGCGGCGTCGGGAGAGGAGAGGGGAAGGGGATCGAGGGCGAGGGGCGAGGGAGAGGGGATAGGTGTGGGCCCGGGAGGAAGTATGGATGGGGGGCGGCACAATACTAATGGCGCACCACACCTCGGTGCGCCATAAGTACATCCATACTAATGGCGCACCCCACCCTGGTGCGCCATTAGTAATTTTTTTTTTTGGTTTCTGCTCGAGCCAACAGGTTATCCCCCACCTAACCTGATCCACATCAAGTTCCCTCTACTAGCTCGACTGGTCAGCAGCCAGTTCTCACACCAGGAGGTCCTGGGTTCGATTCCCAGGCTTCACAAAAAAAATTTATGCATTAAAAATGCTGTTTGATACTTACTTGTGTTTAAATATGTTCAAACTTGTTTAAATCATAACAGTAATATTTTTTTATAAGACAGTAATATTTTTTTTAAATATCATCAAACAGTAATG
>NC_041386.1:673331630-673346992 GCF_002162155.2 Triticum dicoccoides | reverse complement strand
CCTGCCGAGGTGCCTGTTGACGGGCAGACCAAAGGGGTTCTCGATGCCTAGATAATTCGTGCAGTAGGAGATGCACTCTTCGGTCAGAAAGCCCCTGGCTATGCTTCCTTCTGGACGTGACATGTTGCGAACGTATCCTTTGATGACACCATTCATCCTTTCGAACGGCATCATGCTGTGCAGGAACGTCGGCCCGAGTTGGATGATATCCTCCACTATATGGACCAGCAGATGCACCATAACGTCGAAGAATGCGGGCGGGAAGTACATCTCAAGCTCGCATAGTATCACCACGATCTCTTCCTGTAGCCTTCTGAGTTGCCTCACGCCAATCGACTTCCGAGAGATGACGTCGAAGAAGTTGCATAGGCCAAATAGCGTTTCACGGACGTGCGCGTCCATGATCCCACAGATTGCAACTGGAAGTATCTGCGTCATCAGCACGTGACAGTCGTGAGACTTCATCCCGCGAAGCAGAACCGCTGGGTCTAGGTATCTGCTTATCTTCCCCGCGTAACCGTAAGGAAGTTTTACTCCTAGGAGGCAGGTGAAAAACTGCTCGATCTCCTCCTGACTTAGAGTGAAGCACGCGGGAGGGTAGTCATTTCCGGTCTTCTTGGCCTTTTTGCCTTTGCGACGACTTTCTGTGTCCTGCTTCGCCTCATCATCATCATCATCATCATCATCATCATCATCATATATAGCATGAAGCTCCTGCCTGATGCCCATTGATTTCAAGTCTGCCCTTGCTTTCGGCCCATCTTTGGTCCTCTCTGGCATGTTGAGCAAGGTACCAAGCAGACTCTCGCACACGTTCTTCGTGATATGCATGACATCAAGGCTGTGAGGCACACGGTGGATCTTCCAGTACGGCAAGTCCCAGAAAACAGACCTCGTTTTCCATACCTTTAGCAGCGGCTCTGGCGCCTTTCGCTTCTTTCCCGGCTCTGGCACCTTTTGCTTCTTTCCCGGCAGTGGGTAGTCTTTCCAATTTTTCAACAGCTTGTCTATTTCCTCGCCGCTCCTCGTAAACGGGCGTTTTCGGGGTTCGGTTTCACCATCGAACAGATCCTTGCGTTTCCTCCACGGGTCATCGTCGCGAAGCCACCTTCGATGTCCCATGAACACAGTTTTCGAAGACCCGGGATCTCTATCTAGCTGGCGATACGTTGTGTCATCTATGCACCTTACGCATCCAGAAAATCCGTGGACTACCTGCCCCGCAAGATATCCGTAACCGAGATAGTCGTGCACTGTCGTGAGCAGTGCGGCTCTCATATGGAAATATTCTTTCTCTGCGGCGTCCCACGTATTGGCTGGCGTTTTCCACAGCGTGTCAAGCTCCTCTTTCAGCAGCCCCAGATACAAATTGATGTCGTTCCCTGGTTGTTTCGGCCCTTCAATTAGCATACTCATGTGAATGTACTTCCTCTTCATGCACAACCAGGGGGGAAGGTTGTACATCCACACAAACACAGGCCAGGTGCTATGTGTGCTTCTCTGGCTGCCAAATGGATTGACTCCATCGGTGCTCGCGCCCAGCACGATGTTCCTTGGATCGTTCCCAAATTCTGGGTATTCGAAGTTCAACGCTTGCCACTGGCTCGCATCCTTAGGGTGACTCAGCATCTTGTCTTTTTTATCTATCTCCGGATCATTTGCGTCATCTTCTCGCTTCTTCTCCTCCCTATCCGCGTGCCAACGCAGGAGCTTTGCTACCTTAGGGTCCGCGAAATACCGCTGCAGACGAGGAGTGATCGGAAAGTACCACACCACTTTTCGAGGAGCTTTCTTCCTCTTCTTGTATCGAGTGACACCGCACACCGGACATATGGTAGACTCCGCGTGCTCGTCCCGATAAATGATGCAATTTTTCATGCACACATGGTATTTCACGTGCGGTAAATCCAGAGGACACACGATTTTCTTCGCCTCCTCCAAAATGGTCGGGCACTTGTTCCCCTTGGGAAGACGTTCGTGCCAGAATGACATGTTCTCATCGAAGCATGCATCGGTCATTTTGTGGTTTACCTTCATCTCCAGAGCCATGAGCGTTACTTTCAGGAGGGTATCCTCGGGACTGCATCCTTCATACAATGGAGTAACCGCGTCTAACTCAAGTTGATCCACCTTGGCTTTCTCTTGGGCGGCAGCTCTTGCGTTATCCGTCTACTTGAGAAGCAGCTCTTGAATATGAGGGTCCTGCACCCAGCCCATCGATGGTCCAACGTCGTCTGCTCCGCCGGCATCATCATCATGTCCTGCATCTTCTACATGATGACTGTGTACAGCATCACTGTCGTGATCATCTCCTGGGGATTCTTCGTCTTCTCGCCCGCCCGAGCCGCGGTGGTTGTCTTGCTGCCCTTCCTCATTTCTTGCCCGGCCCCCATGGACGACTTCGTAGTCATCTTCATCACCTTGCCACCGATAGCCATCCATAAAACCACGCAAGAGCAGGTGGTCCCGCACCTGCCCGGAATCCGGGTCCGCAATAAGGCTCTTCAGCTTGCATCTTCGACACGGACATCTTATCTCCGTCTCGTTCTTTTGAAGCATCTCGGCCTTCGCGGACCTCAAAAACCTATTCACGATGCCTTCGGTCATCGTGCGGACCATGGTCGCCTGCGGGGTAGAGCAAAACGATATTTTAGAACCAAGAAAAAATTTGGCATGACTTTCCCTAAAAATAGGACCAAAAAGAATGCTTAATGCCAAAATTCTCGCCGAAACGGAAATGAATCAACATTCCGGCAAAATATTGGCAACTATCGCATTTCAAATACCGGTACACCTCCAAACACAAACACATATGCAACACCACAAACATATGCAACACCACGAACATACATAGATCTAGCTAGGCCATAAAAAGTGCATGTGCACATTGTTGTAGGGAGAACAACATAAATATAGCTTCCCCCCTTACTTACCTATCAAAACAAGGTAACTTAACCACTTAATTTGAATGAATCTATGGTGGAAATGAGGTGAAAAAGAGGAGGCACCCGAGACAAGGAGGAGGCCATGGAGAGAATGAAGTGGGGAGAAAGTGAGTGTGGGAGGAGAGGCTGTCCAAAATATCTTGTTGCTGCCCACTTACTAATGGCGCACCAACCACAAATGCGCCATTAGTAATCTAGGTTACTAATGGCGCACCACCTGGTGGTGCGCCATTAGTAGTTTTGCAAAAAAACATACTAATGGCGCACTCCACCACGGTGTGCCATTACTAGTTTACTAGTTCAAACTAGTAATGGCGCACCGCAGTCGAGTGCGCCATTAGTAGTTTTGCAAAAAAAGGAATTAAAAAAATAATAAAAAAACATTAGTGGCGCACTTTCTGAGGGGTGCGCCATTACTAGTTACAACTAGTAATGGCGCACTTCCTCCGGATGCGCCATTAGTATGTTTGGACAGGCGCACTAGTTCAAAAAAAATTGATACTAATGGCGCACCGCGAGCCAGGTGCGCCATTAGTAGTTTCAACACTAATGGCGCATCATAAGGTGGTGCGCCATTAGTATATACTAATGGCGCACCACTTGTCTGGTGCGCCATTAGTGTCAATCCCATCTATAGCCTTTTTTCTAGTAGTGATCCCCTCATACCACATCATAATCATTCTAATAGCATGTTGGCACGCAAGATAAACCATTATAACTCATAGCTAATCAGGCATGGCACAACCAACTATAATCTCTAAATATCATTGCAAATATGTTTACTTCATAATAGCTGACTCAGAAACGATGAACTCATCATATTTACAAAAACAAGAGAGGTCGAGTTCATACCATCTTTTCTCATCCCAATAAGTCCATCATATATCGTCATTATTGCCTTTCACTTGCACGACCGAACGATGTGTATAATAATAAGAGTGCACGTGCATTGGACTAAGCTAGAATCTGCAAGTATTCAACTCAAGAGAGAAGACAAGTAATATGGGTTCTAAGTTAAATAAACAATCATGCATATGAGAGCCACTAAACATTTTCAATATGGTCTTCTCGACCCCCGAAGGAAAGAAAAGAAAATAAAACTATTTACACGGGAAAGCTCCCAACAAGTAAGAAGAAGAACTAGAAATCCTTTTGGGTTTTCATTTTAATTCTACTACAAGCATGGAAATTAAACTAACTATTTTTTTTTTGTTTTTCTTAAGGTTTATCAAGCACACAAGAAAAAAACTAGAAAAGGAAATTTAAACTAGCATGGGTAATACAATGAAAGAGTATGAGCACCGACGACTAGTGTGTGAACATGAATGTAAAGTCGGTGACAAATACGTACTCCCCCAAGCTTAGGCTTTTGGCCTAAGTTGGTCTAGTACCAAGGATCGCCTGGCTAATATCCATAAGTGAAACCGGGGTTGTACTGAGATGCAGCGGCAACCGCCTCCTGAGCTGCAGCGTGTTGGCGAGCTGCCTCCACTCCCCTCTCGTATTCAGCTGCTTCCTCCCTGGTGACAGCATATCTTCCTTTTGCCTGATGATCAAAAAGGTAGGGAGCAGGAAGAGTAACAGGGACGACATTGCGTCTGTCATAGATTAAATGATAATGGAGGAATTGTTCATTCCTCTCAAGAAAATGATGATTAAACATAGCTTCTTTATCCAAATAAACAGGAGGTAAAATCATATCCCCTATCGTGGGGCTATATTAAGATAATTAGCCACACGGGCTGCATAAATTCCTCCAAATAAATCTCCCTTTCTACTATTATTCTGCAACCTACGGGCAACTATTGCCCCCAAGTTATAACCTTTATAACCCGAAACAACACTTTTGAGGACACACAGATCAGGGACACACATGTGACAAGCTTCGTCTTTACCGTTAATGCATCTACCAATAAAGAGAGCAAAATAATGTATAGCAGGAAAATGAATGCTCCCTATGGTAGCTTGTGCTATGTCCCTAGATTCTCCCACGGCCATACTAGCAAGCAAATCTCTAAATTCAGATTTGCGAGGATCATTAATATTACCCCACTGCGGGAGTTTGCAAGAAGTTGTGAAATCCTCTAAATCCATGGTATAAGATGTATCATAAATATCAAACATGACACTAGGAGAATTACGCGTATAGTTATATTGGAACCTCCGCACAAAGGAATCCATCAATTGATAGTACTGAGGACACTTATCTTGTAAGAAGTCCTCCAGCTCGGCATTACGCACATACGCGTCAAATTCCTCCTTGAAGCCTGCTTCGACCATAAAATCATTGGATGGCCACTCACAAGCCCGTACATTTGCGTCCCTCGGCAATTCAACATCTTACTCACGTATAGCAATCCTTGGCCCTTTCTTTGCCGAGGAACCACCTTGGTACATTCTTCTAAGCATAATTCTTTTTCTGAAAATTTCTGAAATTTTAGTAACTTCAAAATAAAAGTGAATAAAACCAAACAAGATTGATAGCAACTACTCCTACAAGTGCCTAGAGCCTATATCATGCATTGGAATTGCTTGGGACCTCAAAAATTTAACATGCAAGCTCAAGAACATGGTCACCTATGCAGCAAAATTTTGCAATGAATAAAGCACTAGAACAAAAACTAATTGGACCAATGGAGGAGTCACATACCAAGCAACAATCTCCCAAAGCAGTTTTGTGAATGGAGCTTTGAGTAAGGAGATCGAAAATCGCAGCAAAACGAGCTAGAACTCATGCTTGAGCTGGATGGGGATTTTTTTGGGTAGAAGATGAAGTGTGTGGGTGCTGGCATAAGTGGAGGGGGGCCACCAGGGGCCCATGAGACAGGCGGCGCGCCCTATAAGGGGGGCGCACCCTATAAGGGGGCGCGCCCTCCACTCTCGTGGCCTGGTGCTTGCCTCTCCTGCAGTGATTTCAGTGCCTAAAATCCTCAAATATTCCAGAAAAATCATACAAAATTTGCAGGGCATTTGGAGCACTTTTATTTTTGGACTATTTTTTAATGCACAGATAATTCAGAAAATAGACAGATAATACTATTTTTGCTTTATTTTTTCTAAATAACAGAAAGTAAAAAGAGGGTACAGAAGGTTGTGCCTTCTAGTTTCATCATCTATCTCGTGAGCATCAAGATGAATCCACAAACAAGGTTGATCAAGTCTTGTTAACAAACTCATTCTGAATAACACGGAACCGGAGAAATTTCAAATAACACTAAGTTACCTCAACGGGGATATGGAAATCCCCAACAATAAGAATATCATACTTTTTCTTGACGGTAGGGAGAGGAAATTCAAAACCTCCAATAATAAGAGTTGGAACTTGTCCAATAGAATTGATGCTATGAACTTGAGTTTGTTTCCTCAGAAAGTGTACCGTATGCTCATTACCATTAACATGAAAAGTGACATTGCCTTTGTTGCAATCAATAACAGCCCCTGCATTATTAGGAAAAGGTCTACCAAGGATAATAGACATACTATCATCCTCGGGAATATCAAGAATAACAAAGTCCGTTAAGATAGTGACATTTGCAACCACAACAGGCACATCCTCACAAATACCGACAGGTATAGTAGTTGATTTATCAGCCATTTGCAAAGATATTTCAGTAGGTGTCAACTTATTCAATTCAAGTCTACGATATAAAGAGAGAGGCATAACACTAACACCGGCTCCAAGATCACATAAAGCATTTCTAACGTAATTTGTTTTAATGGAGCATGGTATAGTTGGCACACCCGGATCCCCAAGTTTCTTTGGTATTCCACCCTTAAAAGTGTAATTAGCAAGCATGGTGGAAATTTCAGCTTCCGGTATCTTTCTTTTATTTGTCATGATATCCTTCATATACTTAGCATAAGGATTCACTTTCAGCATATCAGTTAAGCGCATACGTAAGAAAATAGGTCTAATCATTTCAGCAAAGCGCTCGAAATCCTCATCATCCTTTGTCTTGGATGGTTTAGGAGGAAAGGGCATGGATTTCTGAACCCATGGTTCTCTTTCTTTACCGTGCTTTGTAGCAACAAAATCTCATTTATCATAACGTTGATTCTTTGATTGTGGGTTATCAAGATCAACAGTAGGTTCAATCTCTACATCATTGTTTTTGCTAGGTTGAGCATCAACATGAACATTATCATTAACATTATCACTAGGTTCATGTTCATCACCTGATTGTGTTTCAGCATCAGAAATAGAAATATCATTGGGATTCTCAGGTGTGTCTACAGTAGGTGCACTAGAAGCACGCAAAGTTCTATCGTTTTTCTTCTTCTTCTTTTTAGAAGAACTAGGTGCCTCTAAATTATTTCTCTGAGAATCTTGCTCAATTCTCTTAGGGTGGCCTTCAGGATACAAAGGTTCCTGAGTCATTCTACCAGTTCTAGTAGCCACTCTAACAGCAAAGTCATTTTTATTATTTAATTCATCAAGCAAATCATTCTGAGCTTTAAGTACTTTCTCAGCTTGAGTAGCAACCATAGAAGCATATTTGCTAACGAGTTTGAGTTCATCTTTAACTCTAGCCAGATTATTTCTTACACGTCCTATCTCGAAAGCATTATTATTTAACTCTCTACCAACATAAGCATTAAAACTTTCTTGTCTAGCCATAAAGTCATCAAATTCATCTAAGCATGGGCTATGAAATTTAGTAGAGTGGATTTCAACTTTATCATATCTATAGAGAGAATTTACCTTTACTACCTGTGTCGGGTTATCAAGACAATGTGTTTCTTCAACAGGCGGTATATTAAGACCATGTATTTATTCAATAGGAGGTAAATTCTTAACATCTTCAGCTTTAATACCTTTTTCGTTCATTGATTTCTTTGCCTCTTGCATATCTTCAGGACTAAGAAATAAAACACCTCTCTTCTTCGGAGTGGGTTTAGGAATAGGCTCAGGAGTTGGCTCAATTGGTTTAGGAATTGCCTCGGGAATTGGCTCAGGAAGAGTCCAATTATTTTCATTACTCAACATATTATTCAATAGTAATTCAGCTTTGTCGTCTGTTCTTTCCCTGAAAACACAACCAGCAACTATCCAAGTAGTCCTTGGAAGCATCGGTTAGTCCATTATAAAAGATATCAAGTATTTCATTTTTCTTAAGAGGATGATCAGGCAAAGCATTAAGTAACTGAAGAAGCCTCCCCCAAGCTTGTGGGAGACTCTCTTCTTTGATTTGCACAAAATTATATATTTCCCGCAAGGCAGCTTGTTTCTTATGAGCAGGGAAATATTTAGCAGAGAAGTAATAATTCATATCCTGGGGACTACGCACACACCAGGAACGAGAGAATTATACCAAGTCTTAGCATCACCCTTTAATGAGAATGGAAATATCTTAAGGATATAAAAATAGCGAGACTTGTCATCATTAGTAAACAGGATGGCTATATCATGTAACTTGGTAAGATGTGCTACAACAGTTTCAGATTCAAGGCCATAAAAAGGATCAGATTCAACTAAATTAATAATTTCAGAATCAACAGAGAATTCATAATCCTTATCAGTAACAAAGATAGGTGAAATAGCAAAAGTAGGGTCGGGTTTCATTCTAGCATTAAGAGACTGCTGCTTCCACTTAGCTAATAATTTCTTAAGATCATATCTATCATTGCAAGCAAAGATTTCCCTAGCAACTTCTTCATTCATAACATAACCCTTAGGAACAACAGGCAATACATAATCATTGGGAGAACCTTCATCATCACTATCATCGGTAATAGGATCTTCAGTAATTTCATTCCCCCTAACTCTAGCAAGTTGTTCATCAAGAAATTCACCTAATGGCAAAGTAGTATCACGCACAGAAGTAGTTTCATCATGCATAGCAGAAGTGGCATCATCAATAACATGCGACATATCAGAATTCATAGCAGTAGCAGGTTTAGGTGTCGCAAGCTTACTAATAACAGAAGGAGAATCTAGTGCAGAGCTAGATGGCAGCTCCTTACCTCCCCTCGTAGTTGAGGGTTAAATCTTGGTTTTAGCTCTTCATAGTGATCAACAGATATAAATCCCAAGTGACTCAGAGAATAGAGCTATGCTCCCCGGCAACGGTGCCAGAAATTAGTCTTGATAACCCACAAGTATAGGGGATCGCAACAACTCTCGAGGGTAAAGTATTGAACCCAAATTTATTGATTCGACACAAGGGGAGCCAAAGAATATTCTTGAGTATTAGCTGTTGACTTGTCAATTCAACCACACCTGGATAACTTAGTATCTGCAGCGAAGTGTTTAGTAGCAAAAGTGGTAGATAATAAAGGTAACGGTAGTGAAAGTAATGTTTTTGGGTTTTTGTAGTACTTGTAACAGTAGCAACAGAAAAGTAAATAAGCGAAGAACAATATGTGAAAAGCTCGTAGGCAATGGATCAGTGATGGATAATTATGCCGGATGCGATTCCTCATGTAATAGTTATAACATAGGGTGAAATAGAACTAGCTCCAATTCATCAATGTAATGTAGGCATGTATTCCGTAAATAGTCATGCGTGCTTATGGAAAAGAACTTGCATGACATCTTTTGTCCTACCCTCCCGTGGCAGCGGGGTCCTAGTGGAAACTAAGGGATATTAAGGCCTCCTTTTAATAGAGAACCGGAACAAAGCATTAGCACATAGTGAATATGTGAACTCCTCAAACTACGGTCATCACCGAGAAGTATCCCGATTATTGTCACTTCGGGGTTGTCGGATCATAACACATAATAGGTGACTATAGACTTGCAAGATAGGACCAAGAACACACATATATTCATGAAAACATAATAGGTTCAGATCTGAAATCATGGCGCTCAGACCCTAGTGACAAGATTAAGCATAGCAAAGTCATAGCAACATCAATCTCAGAACATAGTGGATACTAGGGATCAAACCCTAACAAAACTAACTTGATTACATGGTAAATCTCATCCAACCCATCACCGTCCAGCAAACCTATGATGGAATTACTCACGCACGGCGGTGAGCATCATGAAATTGGTGATGGAGGATGGTTGATGATGACGACGGCGACGAATCCCCCTCTCCGAAGCCCCGAACGGACTCCAGATCAGCCCTCCCAAGAGAGATTAGGGCTTGGCGGCGGCTCCGTGTCGTAAAACGCTATGAAACTTTCTCTCTGATTTTTTTCTCCCCGAACGTGAATATATGGAGTTGGAGTTGAGGTCGGTGGAGGTCCAGGGGGCCCACAAGATAGGGGGCGTGCCCTACAGGGGGGTGCCCCCCTATCTCGTGGACAGGTCCTGGGCCCCCTGGTGTATTCCTTTCGCCCAGAAATTCTTATTAATTCCAGAAAGTGCCTCCATGGATTTTCAGGACATTCCGAGAACTTTTCTTTTCTACACATAAAACAACGTCATGGCAGTTCTGCTGAAAACAGCGTCAGTCCGGGTTAGTTTCATTCAAATCATGCAAGTTAGAGTCCAAAACAAGGGCAAAAGTGTTTGGAAAAGTAGATACGTTGGAGACGTATCAGAGAGCCACTAAACATTTTCAATATGGTCTTCTACTCTCGACCCCCAAAGGAAAGAAAAGAAAATAAAGCTATTTACACGGGAAAGCTCCCAACAAGTAAGAAGAAGAACAAGAAATCTTTTTGGGTTTTCATTTTAATTTCTACTACAAGCATGGAAATTGAACTAACTAATTTTTTTTTGGTTTTTCTTAAGGTTTATCAAGCACACAAGAAGAAAACTAGAAGAAGAAAATTAAACTAACATGGATAATACAATGAAAGAGTATGAGCACCGACGACTAGTGTGTGAACATGAATGTAAAGTCGGTGAGAAATACGTACTCCCCCAAGCTTAGGCTTTTGGCCTAAGTTGGTCTACTAACAAGGACCGCCGCTACTCTCCCCGGTGTACTGGGAGGTGTAATCAGGATACCACTGGCTGGTCATCTCCGGATCCCACTGGACGGACGATGCATGATAAGGGTCCAGTTCAGGTTCCGGCTCAGGTTCAGGTTCTGGAGTGAAAGCTTGGGCTCGATGATTGTACACCGCTTTCGGCGTGACAAGAAAATTTTCTACAAGCAAATCAAACAACGGAGGTGCAGGCAAAATAATAGTCTCAATGTGCTTCTTATTAAATCTAAGGTTATACAAGAGCATCTTCTCTTTGTTGTCAACAATAAACTTGTGTGCTACCATGCTCTTGTAATCTAAAATGTGAGGAGGCAATTTTGTCTCCTCTTTCTCATGGTGCCTAATGGGTATCTGAAAATGTCTAGCAAGACGTGCAGCATAGATACCTCCAAATATGGGGCCTTTTGTACGATTCAGGGCTAACCGTTTAGCAACGACGGCAACCATACTAAAACTATTGTCTCCAAGCAAGGCATGTTGAAGAATGATAATATCAGGAACACTAAAGTTTCCACTATTTCCACGACCAATCAAGCATATACTAGCAAATATGGCAAAGTAACGTAAAACAGGAAAGTGTATGCTAGAGATTTTTGCCTCGGAGCCCTTCTTTGGCTCCTCTACAGCTATAGTGTTAACAAAGCCATCCACGTCTTTACGATGAGGTTCCTCTAATTCTCCCTAATAGGGTATCCTACACACCGCGCAAAAATTACGTAGTGACATTTCTCTGAATTCGTCATATAAATGAGATGATATTGCAGGCGGTGACTTCTTACGATAATAATAAAAGTTTTGCACGAAAGTTTTGGTGAGTAAGAGATACTGATCGATCCGGTCGTTGATGAAACCGGTGAGGCCTGCACTCTCTATCAAAGAATAAAAATCTTCATGAATTCCAGCTTCTTTCAAGAAATCATCGCATGGCCATTCACACGACCGTACTTCCGCTAAGCGAGGAAGATTATACTCGGCTTTTTCCTTCTCTTTGGCTTGTTTTTCTGAGAGCCTTTCCTAGAAGAGCCCCTCAAAAGTTTCCTTAAAATTTTCTGAAAATTTCTGAAATTTTAGTAACTTCAAAATAAAAGTGAATAAAACTAAACAAGATTGGTAGCAACTACTCCTACAAGTGCCTAGAGCCTATATCATGCATTAGAATTGCTTGGGACCTCAAAAATTTAACATGCAAGCTCAAGAACATGGTCACCTATGCAGCAAAAATTTTGCAATGAATAAAGCACTAGAACAAAAACTAATTGGACCAATGGAGGAGTCACATACCAAGCAACAATCTCCCAATGCAGTTTTGTTAATGGAGCTTTTGTGACGCCCCCGATTCAATCGTACACTAATCATGCACGCAAATGTGTACGATCAAGATCAGGGACTCACGGGAAGATATCACAACACAACTCTACATATAAAATAAGTCATACAAGCATCATAATACAAGCCAGGGGCCTCGAGGGCTCGAATACAAGTGCTCGATCATAGACGAGTCAGCGGAAGCAACAATATCTGAGAACAGACATGAGTTAAACAAGTTTGCCTTAAGAAGGCTAGCACAAACTGGGATATAGATCGAAAGAGGCGCAGGCCTCCTGCCTGGGATCCTCCTAACTACTCCTGGTCGTCGTCGACGGTGGCGTCTGGCTCCTGGACTCCAGCATCTGGTTGGGACAACCAGAAAGAAAGGAAGGGGGGAAAAGGGGGGAGAAAGCAACCGTGAGTACTCATCCAAAGTACTCGCAAGCAAGGATCTACACTACATATGCATGGGTATATGTGTAAAAGGCCATATCGGTGGACTGAACTGCAGAATGCCAGAATAAAAGGGGGATAGCTAATCCTGTCGAAGACTACATTTCTGGCAGCCTCCGTCTTGCAGCATGTAGAAGAGAGTAGATTGAGTCCTCCAAGTAGTATCTCCAAGTAGCATCTCCAAGAAGCATCGCATAGCATAATCCTACCCGGCGATCCTCCCCTCGTATCCCTGAGGGAGAGCGACCACCGGTTGTATCTGGCACTTGGAAGGGTGTGTTTTATTAAGTATCCGGTTTTAGTTGTCATAAGGTCAAGGTACAACTCCAAGTCGTCCTGTTACCGAAGATCACGGCTATTCGAATAGATTAACTTCCCTGCAGGGGTGCACCACATTACCCAACACGCTTGATCCCATTTGGCCGGACACACTTTTCTGGGTCATGCCCGGCCGCGGAAGATCAACACGTCGCAGCCCCACCTAGGCACAACAAAGAGGCCAGCACGCCGGTCTAAACCTAAGCGCGCAGGGGTCTGGGCCCATCGCCCTGAGCACACCTGCACGTTGCGAGGGCGGCCGGAAGCAGACCTAGCCTAGTAGGCGTTCCAGTCCAATCCGGCGCGCGCCGCTCTGTCGCTGACGTCTGAAGTGCTTCGGCTGATACCACGACGTCGGGATACCCATAACTACTCCCACGTAGATGGTTAGTGCGTATAGGCTCGTAGCCGACTCAGATCAAATACCAAGATCTCGTTAAACGTGTTAAGTATCCGCGAACGCCGAACAGGGCCAGGCCCACCTGTCTCCTAGGTGGTCTCAACCTGCCCTGTCGCTCCGCCACAAAGTAACAGTCGAGGGCCGTCGGGAACCCAGGCCCACCTCTACCGGGATGGAGCCACCTGTCCTTTCAGCCCCCTCGTCAGAATCACTTGCGGGTACTCAATGAGCTGACCCGACTTTAGTCACCATCTGTATAGTATGTATGTATGTATAGTATATACCCGTGATCACCTCCCAAGTGATCACGGTCCGATAGTATAGCAAGGCAGACTGACAAGAATGTAGGGCCAATGATGACAAACTAGCATCCTATACTAAGCATTTAGGATTGCAGGTAAGGTATCAACAGATGTAGCGACAATGTCAGGCTATGCATCAGAATAGGATTAACGAAAGCAGTAACATGCTACACTACTCTAATGCAAGCAGTATAGAGGAGAATAGGCGATATCTGGTGATCAAGGGGGGGGGGCTTTCCTGGTTGCTCTGGCAAGAGAGAGGGGTCGTCAACTCCGTAGTCGATCGGGGCACCAGTAGCGGCACCGGTCTCGGTGTCTACCGGAAAGAAGTAACGGAGGGGGAACACAATAAATAACAGAGCAATCAAAGCATCACAAAGCGTAACATGGCAATACGCGGTGTTCGGTGTGCCCTAACGCGGTAATAGGTGATACCGGTGAAGAGGGGAAAACATCCGGGAAAGTATTCCCGGTGTTTCGTGTTTTCGGGCAGAGGAGCCGGAGGGGGAAAGTTGCGAGTTCGATAGGTTAGGGGTGTGTGGCGGACGAACGGGTTGCGTATCCGGATTCGTCTCGTCGTTCTGAGCAACTTTCATGTTGAAAATATTTTAATCCGAGTTACGGATTAAAAGATATGATTTTTAAAAGATTTTAACAATTTTGGAATTTAATTATTTATTTAATTAATTCGAAAAAATGTATTTATGACGTCAGCATGATGTCATGCTGACGTCAGCAGTCAACAGGGGTTGACTGAGTCAACCCTGACAGGTGGGTCCCGTTCGTCATACACTGTTAACTAATTAACCTAATTAAGTTTAATTAACAGTAGTTAATTAGGTTAATTAGTTATTAGGTTAATTAACCAGGATTAATTAGATTAATTATTTACTTAATTAATTGATTAATTAATTAATTAATTAGTTTTTATTCATTTTTTTATTATAATAATTTTTTATATATATTTCTTTCTGTTTTTTTTTTACGTTCTTTGGGCGTGGGGCCCATCTGTCATAGGCCCCAGGGGCCTTAGTGGGTTCGGGCGCTGGCGGGCGAATGGAGCGGGCGCTAGGCACCCGTCCAGGTCGACAGGGGGAAAACGGCATTGGGCGCCGGCAGCCACGGCGGCGCAGGGGGCCGAGGCTGCTTGTTGTCGCGGCGCAGCAGTAGGGCCGCTACAGGACGGATACGAGGCGGCGATCCGGGGAGCCGACGAGCGGGAGGCACGGGGCACTTAGGGGCGGACGAGGCCGTGGCCACGGCAGCTGGCGTCGGCTGTCGCAGAGCGGCGCGGGAGCGAGGCGCCTCTAGGACGGGTCGGAGTACAGACCAGGGGGTGCGGGCGAGCTAGGACGAGGCTAGGAGCACGTGCGCGTGCGCGAGATGGAGGCCAACAGGCGCGCGGCCGGTCGTGGTAAGCGGAGGCGGGCGCTAGGGGCTGGGGCGGCCGGCGCGTGAAGAGGTCGAGCGCGTCCCAGGCGCAGCCAACACGGGCCACGGCGGGCGCGGCGCGTGCGAGAGCGTGAGTGGCGCGAACACGGCACGGTGAGCGAGCCCTGGACGCGGCCGAAGCGCGTCAACCGCGGGCGAGTTCGGCGGGGACCGCGGCGACAAGCTTGAGCATGCGAGGGAGAGTGAGGGTGCTCACGGTGGGGGAGTAGGGACCATGGCAGCGGGGGTCGAGGGGGCAACGGGGACGACGAGCGACATGGAAGAAGGCCGGTGGGGAGGAGGAAGCAGGCCGGCGGGGGA
>NC_041386.1:673293635-673331044 GCF_002162155.2 Triticum dicoccoides | reverse complement strand
TCTTTTTTTTTAGCTTTGTTTTCTGTTTTCTTTTCTTTATCTATTTTCTTTTCTATTTTATTCTTTTAATTTCTGTTTTATAAAATATAAATACAACTCCTAAATTAATGTTATAATTTATTCTACTGCCCCAAAAAGTGTAACACCTAATTAAAAATAGTTTGCATTATTATTATTTTTAAAAGGCATTTAATTAATTGTCATAGCTGCTGTTTTAATTACTTTAGAGCCTTTAAACATATTATAAAATTGTGGTTTCTCCACAATAATTACCTGTGCATTATTTTGTTCACTCCGAACATTTTAGTTTTAAATTTGAAAACTTTTATTGTTTACTTGATTTTGAATTTGAATTTGAATCGGTTTTTTTGAATTAACGAGAGATTAGCAGCAGTAATAATGGTGACGTGGCATCATTAACGGGGGTGGGGGGGATTACTGTAGCCTAATTATCCGGGCGTCACAGCTTTGAGCAAGGAGATCGAAAATCACAGCAAAATGAGCTAGAACTCGTGCTTGAGCTGGATGGGGATTTTTTTGGGTAGAAGATGAAGCGTGTAGGTGTTGGCATAAGTGGAGGGGGGCCACCAGGGGCCCACGAGACAGGGGGCGTGCCCAGGGGGAGGGGGTGCGCCCTGCACTCTCGTGGCCTGGTGCTTTCCCCTCCTGCAGTGTTTTCAGTGCCTAAATTCCTCAAATATTTCATAAAAATCATACTAAATTTGCAAGGCATTTGGAACACTTTTATTTTTGGGATATTTTTTATTGCACGGATAATTCAGAAAACAGACGAATAATACTATTTTTGCTTTATTTATTCTAAATAACAAAAAGTAAAAAGTGGGTACAGAAGGTTGTGCCTTCTAGTTTCATCCATTTCATGATCATAAAAATGAATCCACTAACAAGGTTGATCAAGTCTTGTTAACAAACTCATTCTGAATAACACGGAACCGGAGAAATTTCGAATAACACTAAGTTACCTCAACGGGGATATGAAAATCCCCAACAATAAGAATATCATATTTTTTCCTAACAGTAGGAAGAGGAAATTCAAAACCTCCAATAATGATAGTTGGAACTTTCCCAATAGAATTGATGCTATGAACTTGAGATAGTTTCCTCGGAAAGTGTACCGTATGCTCATTACCATTAACATGAAAAGTGATATTGCCTTTGTTGCAATCAATAACAGCCCCTGCAGTATTAAGAAAAGGTCTACCAAGGATAATCGACATACTATCGTCCTCTGCAATATCAAGAATAACAAAGTTCGTTAAAATAGTGACATTTGCAACCACAACAGGCACATCCTCACAAATACCGACAGGTATAGCAGTTGATTTATCGTCCATTTGCAAAGATATTTCAGAAGGTGTCAACTTATTCAATTCAACTCTACGATATAAAGAGAGACGCATAACACTAACACCGGCTCCAAGATCACATAAAGCAGTTCAAACATAATTTCTTTTAATGGAGCATGGTATAGTTGGTACACTCGGATCTCCAAGTTTCTTTGGTATTCCACCCTTAAAAAGTGTAATTAGCAAGCATGGTGGAAATTTCAGCTTCAGGTATCTTTCTTTTATTTGTGATGATTTCCTTCATATACTTAGCATAAGGATTTACTTTGAGCATATCAGTTAAGCACATACGTAAGAAAATAGGTCTAATCATTTCAGCAAAGCGCTCAAAATCCTCATCATCCTTTGTCTTGGATGGTTTAGGAGGAAAGGGCATGGGTTTCTGAACCCATGTTTCTCTTTCTCTACCGTGCTTCCTAGAAACAAAATCTCTCTTATCACAACGTTGATTCTTTGATTGTGGGTTATCAAGATCAACAGCAGGTTCAATCTCTACATCATTATTTTTGCTAGGTTGAGCATCAACATGAACATTATCATTAACATTATCACTAGGTTCATGTTCATCACCTGATTGTGTTTCAGCATCAGAAATAGAAATATCATTAGGATTCTTAGGTGTGTCTACAGTAGGTTCACTAGAAGCATGCAAAGTCCTATCGTTTTTCGTTTTCTTCTTTTTAGAAGAACTAGGTGCCTCTAAATTATTTCTCTGATAATCTAGCTCGATTCTCTTAGGGTGGCCTTCAGGATACAAAGGTTCCTGAGTCATTCTACCAGTTCTAGTAGCCACTCTAACAGCAAAGCCATTTTTATTATTTAATTCATCAAGCAAATCATTTTGAGCTTTAAGTACTTGCTCAGCTTGAGTAGCAACCATAGAGGTATATTTGCTAATGAGTTTGAGTTGACCTTTAACTCTAGCCATATTATCGCTCACGCGTCCTACCTCGAAAGCATTATTCTTTAACTCTCTACCAACATAAGCATTAAAAATTTCTTGTCTAGCCATAAAGTCATCAAATTCATCTAAGCATGGGCTATGAAATTTAGTAGAGGGGATTTCAACTTTATCATATCTATAGAGAGAATTTACCTTTACTACCTGTGTCGGGTTATCAAGACAATGTGGTTCTTCAAAAGGCAGTATATTAAGACCATGTATTTCTTCAATAGGAGGTAAATTCTTAACATCTTTAGCTTTAATACCTTTTTCTTTCATTGATTTCTTTGCCTCTTGCATATCTTCAGGACTGAGAAATAAAACACCTCTCTTCTAGAGAGTGGGTTTAGGAATAGGCTCAGGAGTTGGCTCAATTGGTTCAGGAATTGCCTCGGGAATTGGCTCAGGAAGAGTCCAATTATTTTCATTAGTCAACATATTATTTAATAGTAATTCAGCTTCATCGACTGTTCTTTCCCTGAAAACACAACCAGCACAACTATCCAAGTAGTCCTTGGAAGCATCGGTTAGTCCATTATAAAAGATATCAAGTATTTCATTTTTCTTGAGAGGATGATCAGGCAAAGCATTAAGTAACCGAAGAAGCCTCCCCCAAGCTTGTGGTAGACTCTCTTCTTTGATTTGCACAAAATTATATATTTCCCGCAAGACAGCTTGTTTCTTATGAGCAGGGAAATATTTAGCAGAGAAGTAATAAATCATATCATGGGGACTACGCACACAACTAGGAGCAAGAGAATTATACCAAGTCTTAGCATCACCCTTTAATGAGAACGGAAATATCTTAAGGATGTAAAAATAGCGAGATTTATCATCATGAGTAAATAGGCTGGCTATATCATTCAACTTGGTAAGATGTGCCACAACAGTTTCAGATTCAAGGACATAAAAAGGATCAGATTCAACTAAAGTAATAATTTCAGGATCAACAGAGAATTCATAATCCTTATCAGTAACACAGATAGGTGAAGTAGCAAAAGTAGGGTCAGGTTTCATTCTAGCATTAAGAGATTACTGCTTCCATTTAGCTAATAATTTCTTAAGATCATATCTATCATTACAAGCAAAGATAGCTCTAGCGGCTTCTACATTCATAACATAACCCTCAGGAACAACATGCAATTCATAATCATTGGGAGAATTTTCATCATCACTATCATCAATAATAGCATCTTCAATAATTTCATTCCCCCTACTCTAGCAAGTTGTTCATCAAGAAATTCACCTAATGCCAAAGTAGTATCACGCACAGAAGTAGTTTCATCATAAGTGTCAGGCATAGCAGAAGTGGCATCATCAATAACATGCGACATATCAGAATTCATAGCAGTAGCAGGTTTAGGTGTCGCAAGCTTACTAATAATGGAAGGAGAATCTAGTGAAGAGCTAGATGGCAGTTCCTTACCTCCCCTCGTAGTTGAGGGCAAAATCGTAGTTCAGTCGTCTTTCAAGTTCCTCGTAGTGATCAACAGATATAAATCCCAAGTGACTCGGAGAATAGAGCTATGCTCCCCGGCAACGGCGCCAGAAATTAGTCTTGATAACACACAAGTGTAGGGGATCACAACAGCTTTCGAGTGTAAAGTATTCAACCCAAGTTTATTGATTCGACATGAGGGGAGCCAAAGAATATTCTTGAGTATTAGCAGTTGAGTTGTCAATTCATCCACACCCGGATAACTTAGTATATGCAGCAAAGTATTTAGTAGCAAAGTAGTATGATAATAAAGGTAACGGTAGCAAAAGTAATGTTTTTGGGTTTTGTAGTAGTCGTAACAGTAGCAACGGAAAAGTAAATAAGCGAAGAACAATATATGAAAAGCTCGTAGGCAATGGATCAGTGATGGATAATTATGCCGGATGCGATTCCTCATGTAATAGTTATAACATAGGGTGACATAGAACTAGCTCCAGTTCATCAATGTAATGTAGGCATGTATTCCGTAAATAGTCATACGTGCTTATGGAAAAGAACTTGCATGACATCTTTTGTCCTACCCTCCTGTGGCAGTGGGGTCCTAGCGGAAACTAAGGGATATTAAGGCCTCCTTTTAATAGAGAACCGGAACAAAGCATTAGCACATAGTGAATACATGAACTCCTCAAACTATGGTCATCACCGAGAAGTATCCCGATTATTGTCACTTCGGGGTTGTCGGATCATAACACATAATAGGTGACTATAGACTTGCAAGATAGGATCAAGAACACACATATATTCATGAAAACATAATAGGTTCATATCTCAAATCATGGCACTCGAGCCCTAGTGACAAGCATTAAGCATAGCAAAGTCATAGCAGCATCAATCTCAGAACATAGTGGATACTAGGGATCAAACCCTAACAAAACTAACTTGATTACATGGTAAATCTCATCCAACCCATCACCGTCCAGCAAGCCTACGATGGAATTACTCACGCACGGCGGTGAGCATCATGAAATTGGTGATGGAGATGGTTGATGATGACGACAGCGACGAATCCCCCTCTCCGGAGCCCCGAACGGACTCCAGATCAGCCCTCCTGAGAGAGATTAGGGCTTGGCGGCGGCTTCGTGTCGTAAAACGCGATAAAACTTTCTCTCCTATTTTTTCTCCTCGAACGTGAATATATGGAGTTGGAGTTGAGGTCTGTGGAGGTCCAGGGGGCACGAGATAGGGGGGCGTGCCCAGGGGAGGGGGCGCACCCCCCTGTCTCATGGACAAGGTGTGGGCCCCCTGGTCTTGATTCTTTCGCCAATATTTTTTATATTTTCCAAAAAGTCCCTCCGTGGATTTCTAGGATATTCCAAGAACTTTTGCTTTCTACGCATAAAACAACATCATGGCAGTTCTGCTGAAAACAATATCAGTCTGGGTTAGTTTCATTCAAATCATGCAAGTTAGAGTCCAAAACAAGGGCAAAAGTGTTTGGAAAAGTAGATATGTTGGAGACGTATCAGGTTCCTTTTTGTCGATGGCGCGTTTCACCCTTACTTTCCAGGCGGCCAACGCGTCGCTAAACTTGGTCATGGCGTGTTTGTTTATCTTCTTCATTGTCGAGTCTTTCAGTGGATTAGTATATTGGATTTCATCCCGACCCGGGAACAAGAATATCTGGTGCAGCAGGGTTACGAGGGAGTGCTTCATATTTGGCCTCTTCTTTAGTTACTCATCATTGATGGTGGCGCACGCCCGTACGATGCAACCTATTTGATTGCCGTACCAGGAGCGCGCTTCCACATGCAGTTTTGGCTCAAAATTCCCGTCGTCCACCTTCGTGACCACTAGTCTAGTAGTGAGGAGCTGGTTTGGGCGTCGGCATCTCCTCTTCGGTTTTGGTTCTATGGCTTTGCCAGTCTCGGCGCCGGTCTTAGTGCCGGCCTCGGTCTCAACGCCAGTCTCGGCGCCGGTCTCAATGTCGGTCTTGGATGTGACAGGTGGGCGTAGCAACAACAACCTTTGATCGTTGGCAAGGTTCAAATCTTCGTTTGCCGCCAGGTAGACGTCTTCGCAATCACTAGAACCCTGTCCTTCATCATTGGTAGTCATGTTTCCTATGATTAAATCTAGTCAATTAATTCTAGACCTAAAAAACGAATAATGACATAAGAAAGGCCTATGTTTTGCAGGAATGTCGATTCCTTTCCGGTGCGGCAAATCCTGGGCACTCGATATGTCCTAGTTTGTAGCACAAGTCATCCCGAAATTCACGGAAAATTTTGGCATAACCTTTCTAAAAAGTGGACAAATCGAGCACCTGAAATTTGCCGGAACGGAAATGAATCAACTTTCCGGCAAAACATAGGCCACTCGGCTTCATTCCCTGGAAACAACAAAAGGCCACTTGGGCACAATCGAGGAATTTTCATATATCATGACCACTTCAATGTTTCACACTTCAAGAAAATCTACACAAATTTCAAATTATGAACCCTAGAACTCAATTCAAATTATGTCCTACTGCCCTAACCCTACTGCCCTAGTACTTAAGCATCTGCAAGTACTACCTAATTGGATGAACCCTAGCTAGCTACTTAAGCATCTACAACTACTTAAACACCCATTGATGAACACTGGGAATTATAGAGCTACTTAAGCATACATTGGGTGCAGAGCAACTATGTAAGTACTTAAGCAACTATATATACAACCCTATAATATATTTAGTTAACTATTTAAGCATATACAAGTTTGTCCTAAAAATAATATTTAGTTAAGTATTTAAGCATATACAAATTTGTCCTAAAAATTCAGTTAACTACTAATTTCATTCATTCAGGTCATTCATTTAACTTCACCTAATTAACCTAGTAAAACCCTACTTCCCTAACTAAAAAACATCTAATTAACATCTACTAGTACCACTATTGCCCTAACCTAATTAACATAAGTTAATTCCTAGGGTCCTGTTATATGCTGGTGGTCTACTGCCCTAACCTAATTAACCTAAGTTAATCTAATTAACATCTACTAGTACCACAACTGCTAATTCCTAGGGTTCATAACTAAATTCACCAAAGTTAATTAACCTAGATGGAATTACTGTTTAGGCATTTTCTTAAAAAATTGCCCTAGCTAATTTCCTAAAAAAAATTGCTGATGATTTTTCCTAAATGTTAAAAAAATGCCTACTGCCCTAAAAAAATCTAGGGTTCATATGAACACCTAGGGTTCATATGAACATCAGCACAGCAACAACATGAATTGCCCTAGCATAGAGAGAGAGGAGGGTAGGGGGAGGAGAGGGAGAGCCTTACGGTCGGTGGCGAGGGCAGGCTCGGGTTCGGGCGGCGAAGGTCCTGGGCGGACTCGGGCGGCAGCGGCGGCGGTGAGGTCGAGGGTGGGCTCGGGCGGCGGCGGTGAGGTCGACGACGGCCTCGGGCGGCGGCGGTAAGGTCAAGGGCGGCAAAGCAATCGACGGCGGCGATGGAGGAGTTGGGGGATAGGGGGAGAGGACTTAGCAAAATTTTGAGCCTGTGCGGCCGGGGTTAAGTCAAAATAGCAGCAACATGTTTTGGCAAAATGCGTTATAGCTAAGTTAGCTATAGCGCGTTATGGCAAAACGCGCTACTGCTATGCCTTTCCCTTTTATTGTTCTTTTTCTTTTGTTTTCCTTTACATTATCTTTTTTTCATTTCTCCTTTTTCTATTTCTTTGATTTTCATTTACTTTTCTACTTATTTCTCTATTTATTTTCTTTTTAGTAGCAGTAGCGCTCTACACCAGAAACGCGTTGCTACAAAGCATTTAGCAGTAGCATGCTTTAGGAAGAACCACTACTACCATTCCTAGCTTACTGGCAAAAGTGTGGGAATTATAGTAGTAGCGTTTTTCTGTGCACACGCGCTACTGCTGAAACTATAGTTGTAGCATGCTTTTGCGACAAGCGCTACTACTAAGTTGCAGTAGCGCCTAGTTTTGACCAGCGCTACTGTTATACCTTTATGTATAAGGTTTTTCCTAGTAGTGTACAGGAAAAGTTAGCAGCAGTGCTTTAACAAAAGAAACGCTACTGCTAATTACTACTATCAGTAGCGCTTTCCAATACAAGCGCTACTGCTCACTAGGAATAACAGTAGCGCTGGGCTTCAAGCGCTACTGCTAACAGTTAGCTGTAGTGCCTTAGTGGTAGCGCTTGTACAAGCGCTACTGCTAGCTACAAAACAAGCACTACTACTAGGGTTTTTTCTAGTAGTGTATCGGCAACTTTGTTCATTTTCTGATATCAAGTAATTATTTTCTTTGTCTGGCAGACTTTGGAAATAGTTCACAGGAATAGCTCCGGGACTGCCGAGGGAGCTGCGACCCGAAAGTAAGTAGTAATAGCTAGTTCCACACATCTCCCATTGATTCTAGTTTCATCAATACCATTTATCATGCTTGATTATCAGTTTGATTTAACTCTATTTCTCGTAAAGTGCTTGTGGTAGGAAGGCGGGAATAATTTATGTTGATACTACGTTTGCGGGTCCGTCTACAATGCAACCTCTCAGCGGGGCTACTCTGACGAACAATATGAAGTATGTAAACAATAATATTCAATATTTTATTTTATTACCATCATTTGTGTTGAGTTTCATTCATATATATGTATTGACCTCCTTCTTTAAATTAGATGTGGTAGATGCGGGATGAACTCCTACCACATGATCGCATACGAGCAATTCAAGAGGAATTGACGGGATTCTATTTTAACCACGTTATAAATGAGAAGGGAGAATACCATCTGGAAATTGCAATGGATTTTAGATGTTAGGGATTGTAGGAGATGTTATATTGTATATATGTAGTAGTGTCGGATCGATATACAAAAACTTGTTGTTCGACCAATCTCTCAGAGAAAGAGAGGTCACTTCTCTCTGTATATGTTCCTGACGATCTTGTGTACTTAATGGTTTCTTCATTTGCTTACTAGCTAGCGTGTTGAGTTCTCTCTATATGTATAGTAGCTAGCGTCGACCAAGCACGGAGAAAAAGAGACCACTTCTATCTAGCTAGCTAACACAATATGATCAAACCCCTAAATTAACCCTCTAAAACTCTTAAACCCCCTCTTTAAAAAGGAACAAAAAACCCAGCAGCCTTTTGTCCCGCAGCGGCCACGTGAAGCCCCTTCTGTCCCGGTTAGTAAGCAAACCGGGACTAAAGGTTTTGGGTTTTAGTCCTGACCCTTTAGTCCCGGTTCCAGAACCGGGACTAAAGGCCCTCCGGAACCAGGACTGATGTCCTGTTTTCTACTAGTGTTGGATGTTCACAACATATGTGTACAATTCTTACAAATGTTAAATCTAAATGTGTAACATACATTGAGAAAAAAGAAAGAGAAATCCACTATGAATAGTGTCATAGAAAAACAAAATCACGTGCTTTTTCTCTCCTTTCCCTTGGCGGCTAGAGCAAATTCTCCTCTTCAGTCTTCGTGGGAGTTCGTGGATTCGTCTCGCTCCGCCTCTCGCTTTCGTGGCCGGTGGCAGAGAGGGGAATTCTGGTGCCTCTGCTCTGGCTAGTAATTTAGGTTAAGTTTTTTTTAAGTCCTTGCAGATGCATCGCTCGGACGGATGGCGGCGCTTCTTTTCCTCTAATTTGTTTTTTGGGCTCTAATCCTTCCTGAGTTTGTCCATCTCAATGTAGCCGATAGAGTTCGGGTGTAGATTCCCATCGTCTCCTTGGGGTATCGATGATAGGGTTTCTCATCTTGCGTGTGTGGCAGAGAGATTTGGTGTTAGTTGCTTCAGATCTATTTAAGCATTCAACGGCAATGACTGTGGCTCCAGGGTGTTGGTCCTTAGAAGCACGTGCAGAATTCCCCGATATCATCGACAAGGTCAAGCCGTCTCAGGTAGAGGAGCAGCCACAACGGCACACCAACGGTTCGTTCTAGCAGTGGTATTGGTGATTCGATGAACTAGAGACTTTAATGTAATTTTTTATTATGTTTAATGTGGTTTGTACTTTCAGTGAACCTTATTTAAATACATTATAACTGAGCACTTTCCCTTCCCTCTCAGGCCATTAGCATTCCTATCCATTGGATCGTCATTTTTAGGCTTTCTTAGCCGTCAGATTTGCTCTTAATCCCACCTAAATCTCACGTACACGCTAACTCGTGCGCCAGGCTGCGCTAGCCTTATCGGGCTGCTGCTCCGGTGGTTTTTTTGGGCGCTTGTGATTAAATTGGGCCTACAGGGCCTGTAACAGCTTCCCATCCTCCAACCCAAAAGAACAGGACGCTCGCTACCCCTGGCTTTCGTTCCCAATGTCTCTGGCTCCTAGCCTTCGCATGGCGGCGCCTCCGAGGAGATCGATCCCTTCGTCGTCTCAGAAATCTCGACCGACAAAAGAGCGCAGCGACCAATCGATCCCCTCGCCCTCTCTTTCTACCGCATGGCCTATCCTTCCCCCAAACATTTTTGATTCAGTTGCCAGTTTAGGGCCAGAGAGGTAACGGGCGGAGAGGCCAGACGACGGACGTGATGCAGGCTGTCGCATCATCCCAATCCGGGACAACTCCATGTGGTAAAGTTTGTTTGGGTTTCCGTACCGCCGCTGATGCAGGCCGAGGCCAATCGTTATTTTGCTGTTCAGTAGTTCGTCGTGCGAAACTGCTCCGCTATGGTTTGAAGGAAGTAATCACTCTTCAGTTTTTGGAGGCATTCATGGCGGATGATGTGCTCCCCATGCTGGCGGTGATTAGTGGATTTATCCCTGTATGTTTTCCACTCTTCTGCTGCTTCAGTTCACGTGCTTTCACATAGTTTCCTCATCTTTCCCTCTTCGATCACCACTTTATCTTTATTTTTTTCAGGTATGATTTCTTCGTCCACATGACATTGTGCTAATATCCTCCCAATCCCAATTTTGTACAGGGGTATTCATAATGGCTCTGGTTAATTGGTTAGGGCAGATATTGGAGACTGATTCTCACCTTTTATTTATTTGGGAATTCTTCGGTTCATAATCTACAATGGCTTCTGTACATGTAATTACCTCAATTGGGCCGCCAGACATTCTAAATTCATATTTTACTTGCTTAGATTTCTGACTGATTCATACCATTGTGTTTTTTGCTGCTCCATGCAACATCTTACTTGGAAGTTGGAACAATATAGTAAAATGCACAAAAAACGTAACCATGCTATTCTAGAGGGGGCGAACTAACATCTACTGCTTCTATCCACAAATGAGAAAAGCCCAATAATTTTATGGATAATTTAGTTTTTAAATACATGGTGTGACATGCAAAGAAAATTTGTTTGGCCCATATTAGTTACAGAAAACAGGAAATATTAATGTTGTTGTTGGCAGTCTTCATCGGAACTGAAGTATAAGGCGAGCATACACACAAGGGAACAGAAACGTTGCAGAGTAACACGTGTGTTCAACACGATTTCCCCATTATTCATGTTGAGGTAATCCAGTGAACTTAACTATGATTACCTTCTGTTTATTGCGATTCTCCTAGGTATCAAATTGAATAGTTAGTTTCTCTACTTCAGTTTGTTAGCAACTACCATTCTTCAATAATCTATTATATACTTAAGACAGAAGACAAATAAGCCATAACGTTTGTCCACATATGCTAATATTATTTCCACCGTTTGATTAGAATAATAATGGCTGAGATTTAAAAGATTTTACGTAACATGTTGTTGTTTAGGGACGAGCACATTGAACCGTCATGTGTACACACATATTTGGTAATATATGTAGGAACGACTCTAGATGGATGCCAATTCTAAAAAGAAAACTCTAGATGGATGCCCTTGAAAAAAAAAAGATTACATGGATGCAGCCCTCACGCACATACCGCCGTGGTTAATCACGGCTCCTCATCCAAAAGAAAAATAAATCAATCATGTACGAAGGAAACTATAAAGCAAGGAAGGAAACTACAAAGCATGAGTTTGTGTCCTCTAACACAAAAGGCAATAAACGTACTAGGAAACATCCATGATTGGTCATGGTTTCTTATCCAAAGGGAAAAAAGTCAATCACGGACATGCAGACATGAAGAAAACTACAAAGAAAACGTAGGAAACTGCAAAATTTCGTGAAAAGGGGAAGGAAACTACAAACAGATCGTATACGATTGTAGGAGAGATCGATATAGCTTTCAAAAAAATGTGAGATCGATATAGCTTTCCAAAAAAAGGAGAGATCGATATACATCCATCTCGCCTGAGATGCCGCTGCTTCCGACTAGACTGCATCATCACGCCCGAGCTCCTCGAGCCCTTGGTGTTCGGGAAGCCCACCCCTTCCATCTGAATCTACGGCGATGCGATGCACGAGACCAAGGAGGAGCACGTGATGTGCGAAATTGCTGAGGAGGAAAAATCCAAGAGAAGAAGGTTGTGTCTTTACCCACCCCCAGCCGCGATGAAATAGCAATATCACGCAGCCATGCTCAGACATAAATTTAGCTGATCTCATGTAAGGTCCAGGCCACCAACATCTCTTTCTCTTTTCCTGGTCAGATTTGTCAATGATTTGATCTGAAAGAGGCAACAGGAAATAATTTATTTATCCCTGGATGAGATGGTTTGATATACGCGAATTCTCCTGGTGCAAGCAGTGGTGAATGGTGATACACAGTTGTATTAGGGGCTATGAAGGGCTATGGTACGCAGTCTGCACTTGCATCCTGCTCTATCCAAGTTCCAGGTAACTACTAAATCCAATGAGCCTTGATTCGTTTTTTGTTCATTTCTTTAATATGGTTGTCAGTAACCAAACAGTTTCTGCAAAGAGAGAAGGTGGCATTTTTTCGATAAAACAGAAGTTTGTGAAGCTATGGCCTAAAATCAGAGTCTATGAAACTTATTAATTAGCATTTAGAATAGGTAAAATCTAACTTCAGTTGGTACAAATTCGACCCATTGTCTCATCATATTTGTTTAGGCGATGTTTTTTCTCCTCTCAAGCAATGAGGACTCAATTTTCATGCCTGTACATGTACATATGCATATGTCATATTTGATGAAATGCATGGGAGTGCAGGTGTTGAGCTTTTTTTATGTGTATGACCATATGCTTCAGATTACTATTTGGTCTGTTGAGCTGTCGGTCTTCTATGTTCACTGAGGTATATTGTCTCACTGGCAGATCTTACATAGATTATTGAGTCGTGAATAATTTCTTTTGTCCTTCTTTCAATTAGTTTTTCTTATCATTCCAAGCTAACATATTCATAGCCTATCTATTAATATGCTTATGTTGTTACCTATTTTATCCAGCAGGTTTTGATGTTACAACTAGATCAGGTGTTAATATGGTCTGCTTATCCATTAAAAGCTAACTACACTTTTTGTCATTCTCTCTACGGAAATGGCTATTATTTGTTTGCAACAACCACTATGATTGATGACCACAAATAAAATGAAGAATAACATCCGGTCAGACAAGCTATCTCAGTAGTTAATTTTACTTCATACGATGGTGCATATCGACACTCTTTTATGAGGTGTACGTTCGTCTTTTATGGCTTTGTGTTACAAGTCGTAATCCAGGTAAGACATATATGTAATGAGCTATTTATCATAGATCCCAATATTTTGGTTTCCCTCTATATAAATATGCTCATGTTGTTACCTATTTTATCCAGCAGGTTTTGAAGTTACAACTGGATCAAGTGTTAATATGGTCTGCATGCTGTTACCTATTTTATCCAGCTGGTTTTGAAGTTAGAACTGGATCAAGTGTTAATATTGTCTGCTTATCCATTTAAAACTAACTACACCTTTTGTCATTATTTTTATGGAAATGGCTATTATTTTCTGGCAAGAACCACGATGATTGGTGACCACAACAAAATGAAGAATAACATCCGGTTAGATACAAGCTATCTCAGTAGTTAGTTCTACTTCAGAAGATGGTGCATCTTGGTAATCTTTTACAAGGTGTATGTATGTCTTTTATTGTTTCACGTTAGAAGCCGTAAGCCAGGTAAGACATATATGTAATGAGCTATTTATCATAGATCGCAAGATTTCAGTTTCCAGCTTTTACAAGATTGTTTCTTTCTTTCTAAAATTAGCACCAAGTCTATCAAATTTGGGACACCAAATCTCTTTGATTCCACTGGAAACATGTTTAATGTATCTAAATATTTAACAGGACATCTCCTTTAATTTTATGAAGAAATAAACATACATGTCCAAATACCAAATTAGATGCAAGGCATGTATGACGACTTGAAAAGAGCAGGACTAAGAATATGCAAGGCATGCGGGTTCGAGTCCTGGAAGTAGACTCTTGCAGAAATGTAGGGAAGGTTGCATATTATATATCCAAAGTGGTATGACCATTGGCCGGACCCTGCACAAGCGGGAGCGATGTGCACAGGGCTGCCCTTATTTTTTATGCATGACATGGGCTAGAAGGACAACAGATCTATTCCATTGTGATGCATGTATTGAGTTCTATCCTACAAAAAAAACATTTTTTTATGCATGATATGGGCTAGAAGGACAACAGATCTATTCCATTTTGATGCATTTATTGAGTTCTATCCTACAAAAAAACATAACAATGGAATAACAACGCTATGAGAGGAGTGAACGAAAGGTGGGTGTTTCGGAAACTACTATTTTTTTGAAAGGATGTGTGCAGATGTGGTAATGGTACAAGGTATTTGACTCCCCAATGATTTGGCTTAAACCTAGGTGGTAGGTCCACCCAGATGAATTTCTCACTCATATACTTATGTTTGCATCGAAGGCAAAGGGAAAACAGGAAAAACAACATGAGCATGATAAAAGACGACCATCAGTAGTGATAGAGAAAATATTTCAGAAAATAAAGTTTTATGAACAAACAATATGAAGTTTCCGCAAATTTTATATATAATATAGTAATAATTGCACATCATATTAAATAATGTCCGAATATTATATGATGATACTATCTATCAAGGAGCTCTCCCAGTTTAGATACAAACTATCTGTGCTTCTATTTAGCTCTTGGTGAATAATTACTACTCCCTCCGTTCCCAAATATAAGTCTTTCTAGAGATTCCAACAAATGACTACATACGGAGCAAAATGAGTGAATCTACACTCTAAAATATGTCTACATACATCCGTATGTTGTCCATTTGAAATGTCTAAAAAGACTTATATTTAGGAACGGAGGGAGTATAAAGGTTATTGGTAAGAATAGGACACTGTGTACGAGAAGTGCAACAGGAAAAGTTGGAGACCTACTCACCTACATAGAAGTCCAAGGTCTTACATGCAAGCCGCCACTTTAGTAACATTTCTAATTTGTTGTCAACATATACCCTAAACTATAATATTTCTACCAACTACAATCATTTTTCACAAGAGGTGTACCTTCAATATAATAACAATATGAAAACATATATAACATAAAAATACAAGACAAATTTTGTAAAGAAAACATATATAACATAACAATATGAAATCTAGCCGCGCAAATGCGCGGGTCACGCCCCTAGTTTCTAAAATAATATATAAACAATTACCAAGTGATGGATATCCTTTCCATGGTTCATAGTGTGTTAGCCACTTTATCATACTAATGTATGTTCCAGAATTAATTGGACCTGTTGTGTTTAGAAGATTGTATCTTTCCTATTTGATTTACTCCTTGAATATTTTTAATGTATCGGATATAAACAATAATGGACTTAGATGTTAATTTTCAATTTTGTTATTTTAGATTTTGCACGGAAGATAGCTTATATAATGTGACTCTACGACGCATTTTATCTATGATGGGATGTGATGAATGTCAAACTACTGTTTCATAGGTCACGGGTTATTTAGATTTTACATGGGAGATAGCTTATACAATGTGACTCTACAGTGCGGGTTATCTTTGATGGGATGGGATGAATGTCAACCTGTTGTTTCATAGGTCACATGTTATACAGATTTTGCATGGAAGATAGCTTACAACGTGACTCCACGATACATTTAATCTTTGATGGAATGGGATGAATGTTAATCTGCCATTTCATAGGTCACATGTTATTTAGATTTTGCATGGAAGATAGCTTATGACAATGTGACTCTACGATATGTTTTATATTTGATGGGATGGAACGAATGCCAGTCTGTTGTTTCATGGTCACAAGGCATTATTCTACTATGGTAGATTCTTCTATTTTTACACACAACTGTATGTGTACTTTTTCTCAAAAATAAACTATCCATATACTTGAATGAAAACAAATTCAAAACTTTTGTTGTGAGCATACTTGCACATCCATATTTAATACCAATGATATCCATCGGGCCTATAGACTATATAGTACTTCCTCCGTTCTGGATGTATCTAAACATATAATCAGTAATTAGTACATCCGATTGAGATACAGTTATTTCCGGACGGAGGGAGTACATGATTGATAATGAGTATTGACTGCAAAGAGATGGCCAACACAATGTGAGATAAATATATAGCTAGACTACAGTGCATGCTTGCTAATCCGTAAAGATATGCGGTATTATAGCTTAGGTAGTGTACTGAATATGCAGGTTGGAGAAGAGATTTTTTGGTATTCTAAAGCTCATCTTCAGGTTCATTACATGTGCCAAACGCATGGTTGCTGCTTTCGAAGTAGATGATATCTTTCTCTAGGGCTATACACTTGAAATGTTGTAATTTGTATTGTTCAAATTATACTATCTCGATGCTATGAGGTTCCATATTTGTGCTATAGATAGCTTCAAGGCATGAACATATCCTACTATAAGAAAATCCGCACCTGTTAGAAATAACAAGGCCCTTACTGCTCTGCATGAGATAAATCCTTCCCACAATTTGAAAGCCTTCATGTAAGAATTGGTTTGAATATCAGATTACTGTATTTTTAATGTACGTTCATCAATATAGAAGAGTGTGGCAACAAGCGGCAAGTCATTCCTACTACCACATTACTTTCACTACAAATCAATTAAATTTCCCAATTTGACAACTTACAAATATAAGAGTTGGCCTAAGTAAATTTAGCTTTCGTGTTTTATATCACCATAGATTACGAAAATTCATACCAATCTACTGCCAAAATAGACGGGCGCGGCAGCACGCGCCATCATGTTCTAGTATATATAATAGATCTGTTTTTTTTAAAGCAAACAAACGTTGGTTGGGAACCAGGTAGCAGCGGGGTTCATCTCCTCCATGGCCTTTCAGTCAAAGCTCTGCTTCTTCTCTCTCCCTTCATCAATTCCACCCATCGACCGCACCTAAAAGGCTACTACTACTAGCACAGCTTGCCTTGTCCCATCGACCGCTTTACAGCATTTCTTGAGGGCTTGAGGCTTCGCACTGCCCATCCTGCTCCTCCCCCTCCTCGCACACCGCTCCAGTTTCGCCAAGAAGACTCCACTCTCGCCCTCATCTTCGCTCCCAAATCTACTTCCCCCGGAAGCTTTCCATCAAGCAAGATTTCAGCTGGGCGTGGTGAGTCTCTCCCTCCCATTCTAGTCCAGGTTTCTGGCTGGCTGCGTTCTATTAAAAAAAAAATTTGTCTCACTCTCCCCTCTGCTTTGCCCTCAGATCGTCGAGTATCTTGCTGTCCAGTCCAGAGACGCCGCCGGGAATCCGCTGCCAGAGTAAACCCTCTCGTCTCTGTCTGTCCATTCTCTCCTTTTAAGTCGATAGATCTATCGCCGAAGCGCTTCTTTCTTGCCCCAAATCCGCAGCCCGTCCGAACTGTTTTTTCTGTCCGTTTCCACGTGTCGAATGATATCTCGTTTCTCCACCACTCCTACATTTGATGAAACATTTTTCTCCGCCGATGAACACGGACGAAACTGCTGTAGCTTGAGTTCATTAGAATGCTCCTTTTTAGATTTATAGTGATTTCAGATCTGTATAAATTCTACATTTTAGATCCGTGGAGATGCTACAACAAAAATATAACAGTAAAGCTTACATTTTCAATACTACGAGTAAATGTTACCACAAAAATGCAAGCAGTACACTTTGCATTTCGGATACGTGAAGTATTACATCAATAAATGTAAAAGATTGCGCCGTCGCTCCCATACGCTGATTATGAGCATGCAAACAGATGAATAGCTCCATGACAACAAATCCGAATAAATTATGTCTAATAGTTCCGAAAGAAACTGAAATTTTTGTTTACTGAAACCAAAAATTGAAAATTTTGTTACGTACAAACTTGTACCATGAATACAGGTATTTAGCAAATCCCTTTTATTCTTTTTTATGTGCCGTACTAATGCTTTGCTTCTTTTCTCTTGTCAGCAAGCAACCAGGATGGCAGACAGCAGCGGCGCTACCGTCTTCGACGACCTGCCTGAGTGGCTCATCGTCGACGAGATCCTCTCCCGGTTGCCAGCCAAAGACGTACTCCGCTGCCGCGCCGTCCGCAAGTCGTGGCGCAGCACCACTTCCACCGACACGTTCATCCTTCAGCACCACCGCCATCAGCCCTCGCTCCCCATCATCGAGCACCTAAACGGCATTTGCCGCCTCGACAGAGTCTCCAATGATCAAAAGATACTGCCCGTCCTACAGTATGCAGGCAGAAGCCCTATTACAGGGGACGACCTTATGCACCGTGCCGTCTGTGATGGCCTCATCATCCTGGCGCAGAAGCCTGATTACTACATCTGTAACCCGGCCACTCGCAAGTGTGCTTCCCTGCCACTCCCTCCACTACAGCCAGGCTTCAGCAACGATGAAATAGTCGGCTTCTACCGGCACCAGCCATCTGGAGAATATCGGATGCTCTGGGCGTCATACTCGACACACATCAGGGTTGAATTGCCTGATTACTTTGTCCTCACAGTGGGATCAGTCCAGCCAAGACGCATCCAGTGGCAGGCAGTTTCAGAAAAAGGGTTTCCCACTATGTCGGCCCGTGATTGTCCACCGGTCCATCATCGTGGTAGCCTCCACTGGGCAGTGGGCCTCAACATAACTGTATTTGATCCCGTAGCCGAGACATTCCGGCACATGAGCCGCCCAGCGCAGTTGGGTGATATGGTGTCATTGTTGGATACTGCCGGCGGCGCACTCGCTTTGTGCCGCACTGATCGTACCTACGTCACTTTTGATGTTTGGGTGTTGCAGGACTATGATGCCGAAACCTGGGGCTTTCAGTACCATATTAACTTGTCAGCGATGGTGGCATCGCCACCACTTGATTTGAGGATCAAATATGTCCCTAGGATGGCTGTTATCAATGAGCATGAGCTGGTTATCGGTTATCCTGACCGTCTGCTGCATTGTAACATTGATGGTGTGTTTGTAGCAAATCTGGAAAGTGAAGAGCATGGAAACTACTTGATGCTCACTCGGCATCGTCTCCAAGAGAGCATGATTTCACTTCCATTGTTTGAGAAGCAAGAAGAAGATGCTGTGAACAAGGAGCCTCCATTCCTCATGGTGCTATAAAGATGCCATGCTCCATCTTAATGCTTTGGACTTGTTGTTTGTTGTGCCCTTAGAGTATCCATCCCATGTGAGCCATTGTTGTGTCATTTTACCTTTTAGTAGTACCAATAGAACTGAACATGTTGTTTGTCTGAAGTAGCACTTCTACTATCATCATTTCGTGCTTGTTATACCATCTTGAGCGCCATGTTGATGTTCTAACTTCTAAATAATGGAGAATCTATGCTATGGAACTACTGTACTGTTCTTTCCATTTTTTACTTTCATTTTGCATTGTTAAAAATCACGGAAAGCATTATTGCAGATTGCAATGCTAGTTCCTTCGTGAGAAGTGATGTCCTTTTAGTTGTTGAGATGTCCTTTTAGTTAGCAAGTGATTCTTGGGCTGTTTGGTGATATGTTGGAAGTGATGCTGGGGTCTTCCTCTCCTACTGCTTCTGTGTCCAAGATTCGGCGTTATCTTGAACAACATGTTGGAAGGCTGGTGTTTGCCAGTTTTTTTCTTTCTGTAAGGCTGCTGATGTGATGTCTCTTGCGTTTGGGTTTTTGTTTATGTTTAACCAATTTGCTACTGGCACTCGGGCACTGTTATCAGGGTGTGCTCAAAGCTGAAGCCGTTGTATTGTGTTTTAGTTTGCGTTTTCACTGATATATCATGCCCCTTTTACATTAAAAAAGGGACTTCAAGATGTCCTCTCATGGACCAGGTAAATATGCTAATTCTCAGTTCAGCTTTGCCTGGATGAAGATTTATGCTAGCACCGTTTCAAAAAGATTTATGCTAGCTTACATGGTGACTGTTTGACCATGATGTTCCATTATCTGAAGAAATGGTTATAATTTGGCCGATTTATTTTCTAGCGGGTTCATGTCAGGTCAGATGGGGATTCCATTAAGAACAACTCTAGCAGATCGTCGTAACGCTTGGTCGCCATAATAACCGCCCATATGACGACCATGGTTGAAAGTGTAAGTTTATTAAAGTTGTCATACCAGCCCTCGGGATGCATAATTTTTGGAGGCCGATCCAAATCGAACCCGCGAGCCTCCATATTTGGAGCCGCCTTCAAACCTAACCGCCTACAAACAAATCTAGGGAATTTCCTATATCACTCTTATTGCGTCAATTTGTCAGGGCTACGCACAGGGATCTCGAGCGAGTGTTTGGTTCAGGATTCTAAAAACACGAAAATAGAAAAAACATAGAATTCAAATTTATGCTCATCTCAATCCTATAGTATTTTGGGTTGTGCTGTCCCCCGACCCCGCGTTGCCACCCCGAGCGAGGCGACCGGGGGTTCCCCTTCCCTCCTCCTCCCAGTGCCTTCCTCCTCCTAACCCCCTCCCGCCGGCGGCGGCGTAGGCCACCAGGCCTTGCTCGCGTGGTGCCGGCGGCGGCGGCCCCATCCCTCCCCCCCCCCCCCCCTCCCGCGTGGCGCTGCGACTCAGGTGTTGGCGGCTGGCGGTGGTGCACCTAGGCCGGCGACGGATCTGGCAGGGCGCGGCTCTAGGTGGCGAGATGGCGGTGGCGCGGCTGCTTGGCTGTGGGTCAGCACGATGGCTGGCGATGGCGCCCTTCCGGCCCAGATCTAGGCCCTGTTGGGCCCAATATGGGTCTGGCGGGCCTGGCAGGGCTTTCCGGCGTCATGTCCGACGGACGGAGGTGTGGCTCGTCCTAGGGGTGACAGAGGCGGTGACGCGCATAATGTAGCACGGCGACAGGAGCTTCACGAGCCCGTTTTGGGCTCGACCAGGTGGGGATGCCTGGTTTGCCCCTGAGTTGCGTCCGGTCGGTCAGGTCGCGGCCACTACTCTTCTTCGGCGTTGCTGCCCCTCGCTCACTCGAACTGCACCGCCAGTCCATCCGTTGGTCTTCGTCCGACACCAGCTCATCGCTAGTGTCATCGTCATCTCCCCCCGACCATTTCGTCTACTCCAACCACCGTTGGCGACATCAGCACGCCAATTGGTGTCGCAACTGTCGTCGATTCCTCCTCTGCTAGTCCCTCCAACTCCTTTGACATGGAGTACAGCTCGTGCAGGTCCCCGTCTATGCATGTTCGGTGCTAACAACACCAACGCATGCCTTCGTCCATGACGTGTCCGTGGGCTGGCAAGCCTGGTGCAGCGCTTCGTCAATGTCCATCTACGCATGCCCGGTGCTGGCAACACCGACGCATGCCTTCATCTACGACGCATCCCCGCTTGGCCAACAAGGCGCGCCGCCTCGTCAACAACATCTTTTTTCCGGCACACCACTACTTTGAAACCACTGCGCCCATGACTAACTCGGCGCCTCCTTGCGCTCGCGGCTCCACGGCCACTACCTCGACACAGGCCACCCTGACTCGACATCGACCACAGCGTCCCTTGCACGGCTACCTCGACCACGGCTACACCACCCACGCTCTCGGCTACCTCGACAACGGCACAAAGGGCCACCGCCTTGCTTGAGCAACCTCGTCAGTTTTCACTCCAGCCCAAGTTAATTGGTCATTGTACTTCTATTCCCTTTTAACAAAAACCACTTTAACAAAAACCAGTAACAATAAAAGCAAAAGACTACAGCCATACTATAAAATAATACTAGCTAATAGCAGCCTAGCTAAATAGAAATCGCCAGCCTTACTCGTGCCAAAAAAATATTTCCTGGGCACAAATTGCCACCATGCCTTTTGTGGTTTTCAACATGCAAACTGAAAGTAAACATGGGAAAATAGTTCTATAGCATAGGTACTCCATTGTTTAGAGCATTAACATGATGCTCAAGGTAGCATGACAACTGTCATCCAAAGTGTTCAGTCCTACTAGAAGTACTAAAATGTCCACATGACTGACATCGGATAGATACTCTCCAAGCACATAGCAAATAAGTAGTCCAAAGCATTAAGATGGAGCACGGCATCTTATAGCACAAAGGTGAATGGAGGCTCCTTGTTCATAGCTTCCTTTTGCGTCTCAAACAATGGGAGCGAAATCATGCTCTCTTGGAGGCGATGCCTAGTAAGTGTCAAGAAGTTCCTGTGCTCTTTGCTTTCTACATTGCCTAAGAACACACCACCAATATCGCAATGCAAAAGACGGCGAGGACACTGCTCAATCAATAGCTCACGCTCGTTGATCATGGCCATTTTAGGAGTATCTATCCCCTTAAAATTAAGCGGTGGGGATGCCTCCATCTAACAAGTTAATCTGGTATTGAAAGCTCCACATCTCGGCATCATAGTCCTGCAACACCCAAACATCTAAAGTGACATAGTTATGATCAGTTCGGCACAAAGCAAGCATGCTGCCTGTATCAAACAATGACACATAATCGCCCAGTTGTGCTGGACGGCTCATCTGTCGGAATGCCTCAGCTTTGGTGTCAAATACCACTATGCTGAAATCCATTAGCCAATGCAGGTTACCACGATGGAGGATTGGTGGGCAGTGGTAGGACCAGATAGCAGGAACAAACCTTTGTTCTGAAACTGGTGGCCATTGGATGCATCTTGGCTGGTCCGATCCCACTGTCAGGACGAAGTACTCAAGCAACTCAACTGCTATGTCGCCCTTGGCGGCGGCGTTTGTCGGGTATGACACCCAAAGCACTCGGTGTTCTCCAGAAGGGTGGTGCTGATAGAAGCCGGCTAGGCTGACGGCCATGGTGTTTGGTTGTCGTTGAGGAGGATGTGGCATGGACGCCCACTTGTGGGTGGCCGGGTTGCAGATGTAGTATTCGGATTGCCGCGTAAGATAAGGAGGCCATCACAGATGGCGTGGTGTATAATGGTAGCGAATGACCGTCGGAGGACGGGCTGCATCTTTAGATAATTGGAGGCTCGGGCAATGCGGCAGATGTCCCCTAGGGGTTTGATGATGGGGAGCGAGTGCTGACGGCGGTGGTGGCCAAGGATGAAGGCGTCGCTGGAAGTGCCGCTGTGCCATGACTTGCGGACGGCGCGGCAGCGGACTACGTCTTTGATAGGCAAGCGGACAAGGATGTCATCGACGATGAGCCACTCGCACTAGTAAAAAAATGGTCTAATGTTCAACTCATTAGTCCTGGTTTGTATTTGAGCTGGCACTAATGTGACCATTAGTGTCGGTTCCAACAGCTAGGCGGGCCGCTCTCAGTAGTACCAGTTCGTGGCGAACCTTTAGCATCAGTTCGTGCCATGAACCGGTACTAAAGAGAGTGGTGGCAGGATGTTGTCAGACTGGGGCCCCTCCAGCACCTTTAGTACCGGTTCGTGCCATGAACCGATAGTAAAGGTCATCCTATATATAAACCCTTCGTCCACCCGCGATCGAGCTCGCTCTGTTCTTCCCCTTTCCCCTCTCCTCTCTGTTCTTTCCCTCTTCCCTCGAGCTCATCACACATTTTGCCCAAATTTTGTCAAGATTTGAAGGCCCCATCCATTCAAGTGATCACAAAGGTTAGCAACTTTGTCCTTTCATCTCTCATTGCTAGATTAGCTCTTGCAATGCTTTATATAGTGATTAATTTGTGGGTTTTAGTAATTTGGGAGGAATTAAATGTGGTAGTTTATTTGATTTATATGCAATTTGAGCTCAAAATAACTCTTAGTTTGCATATATAGGTGTGGTTTACTTAGTGCCTTTCCGTCTCCATCGTAACCACCATCGATCGACCGCACCGACCCGTCACTCTTAGTTTGTATAATTATCTTACCCATACGTTGTTTGTTATACATAGTGCCATGGTTTTGATATCCGTCCCCGTCGGCCCTCGTCCGTGTTATGATTCGGATGTGGTATATTCTCTTTTAAAATTATTTGTTGCATTTCGTGTTTATGACAAATCATGCCCATCAAGTTGACATAGATATTTTTATCTAGGAGGTATGTGAACCAGAAATTCCAACCGACCCTATTGTCGAGAGGTTAAATTTAGTTGAAAGACAAAACGAGTATTTGAAAGAAAAATTGAAAAGAATTGAGGGGGAGAAGATGGAATTGGAGTTGCATGTTGCCGATGTCGTCGATGATCACAAGATCAAGATGGAGAAAATGCGCTTGAAGATTAGAAAGATTAGAAAATATGCCATTGATAGTAAGACTTGGTATCATTATGTTGTTGGATCAATTGTTATCTTAGTTGCGATCTTGATCGCATTTGTTGTTGCATTTAAATGCTTTAGCTAGAGAGTTATTTGTATGTTGCATTTAAGTGTTGTATGAACTTTATGTATGAACTTGTATTAATTTGGCCTATTCGGTGGTGTGTAATGAAAGATGAGCCGGGAATGGATGTACGATGACCGATGCTCTCCCCGGTTCATTGATGGCGTGTATACTTTTCTGATTGCAGCTCAGGAAAACAAGCGGGCGGATGGTTTTATGCCTTGTCCATGTGCTGGCTGTAAGAATGATCATAATTACTCTAACTCAAGAACCATTCACGTCCACCTGTTTGAGTCCGGTTTCATGCCCCACTATAATGTTTGGACCAAGCATGGAGAAAGAGGGGTTATGATGGAATACAATGAAGAAGAAGAGGACGACGATAGCTATCCTGGCCATGGGTTCCCTGAATATGATGATACAACAATGGGGGGAGAAGCTGAGCCGGCAATGCGAGAGGAAGCTGAAGAAGAGGCATCAGATGAGCCCGCTGATGATCTAGGTCGGGCCATTGCCGATGCAAAGAGAAATCGCGCAAGTGGAAAGGAGAAGAAGAAGTTGCAGCGCATGTTAGAGGATCACAAGAAATTGTTGTACCCGAATTGCGGGGCTGACAAGAAAAAGTTGGACACCACACTGGAATTGTTGCAATGAAAGGCAGAGAATGGTGTATCTGACAACGGATTTGGAAAGTTGCTGGTAATGATAAATAATATGCTTTCAAAGGACAACGAATTGCCCGAGAGTACGTACAAAGCAAAGAAGATTGTCTGCCCTCTAGGGTTAGAGGTGCAGAAGATACATGCATGCCCTAATGACTGCATCCTCTACCGCGGTGAGTACGAGGATTTGAACGCGTGCCCGGTATGTGGTGCATTGGGCTATAAGATCAACCTCGATGACCCTGGTGACGTCGAGGGCGAGCACCCCAGGAAGAAGATTCCTGCCAAGGTGATGTTGTATGCTCCTATAATACCACGGTTGAAATGTTTGTTCCAAAACAAAGAGCATGCATGCCAAGGCGATGTGATGGCATAGAGAAGACCGTAAGAAAGACGGAAAGTTGAGAGTACCCGCCGATGGGTCGCAGTGGAGAAAAATCGAGAGAAAGTACAAGGAGGAGTTTGCAGGTGACGCAAGGAACGTATGGTTTGGTCTAAGCATAGATGGCATTAATCCTTTTGGGGAGCAAAGCAACAACCATAGCACCTGACCTGTGACTCTATGTTTGTATAACCTTCCTCCTTGGTTGTGCATGAAGCGGAAGTTCATTATGATGCCAGTGCTCATCCAAGGCCCTAAGCAACCCGGCAACGACATTGATGTGTACCTAAGACCATTAGTTGACAACTCTTACAGCTATGAAATGGAAAAGGTGTACGTGTGTGGGATGAGCGCAAACAGAAAGAATTTGACCTAAAGGCATTGCTTTTCGTGACCATCAATGATTGGCCTGCTCTCAGTAACCTTTCAGGATAGACAAACAAAGGATATCGCGGATGAACGCACTGTTTGGATGATACCGACAGTATATATTTGAATAATTGTAGGAAGAATGTATACCTGGGACATCGTCGATTTCTTCTGAGCAAGCATTGCTACGTCTTGAGCTTGCGTTGGTTTTCCTCGAAGAGGAGAGGGTGATGCAGCAAAGTGTAGCGTAAGTATTTCCCTCAGTTTTGAGAACCAAGGTATCAATCCAGTAGGAGGCTCCTCAAAAGTCCCTCGCACCTACACAAACAAACTGAGAACTCGCAACCAACGCAATAAAGGGGTTGTCAATCCCTTCACGGCCACTTGCGAAAGTGAGATCTAATAAAGATAGTATGATAAGATAAATATATTTTTGGTATTTTATAAGATAGATGCAAAAAGTAAAGATGCAAATAAAGTAGATGAAAAGCAAATATGATAAGAGATAGACCCGGGGGCCATAGGTTTCACTAGAGGCTTCTCTCAAGATAGCATAAGTATTACGATGGGTGAACAAATTACTGTTGAGCAATTGATAGAAAAGCGCATAGTTATGAGATTATCTAGGCATGATCATGTATATAGGCATCACGTCCATAACAAGTAGACCGACTCATGCCTGCATCTACTACTATTACTCCACACATCGACCGCTATCCAGCATGCATCTAGAGTATTAAGTTCATAAGAACAGAGCAATGCATTAAGCAAGATGACATGATGTGGAGGGATAAACACATGCAATATGATATAAACCCCATCTTGTTATCCTCGATGGCAACAATACAATACGTGTCTTGCAACCCTTTCTGTCACTGGGTAAGAACACCGCAAGATTGAACCCAAAGCTAAGCACTTCTCCCATGGCAAGAAAGATCAATCTAGTAGGCCAAACCAAACTGATAATTCGAAGAGACTTACAAAGATAACTCAATCATACATAAAAGAATTCAGAGAAGATTCAAATATTATTCATAGATAAACTTGATCATAAACCCACAATTCATCGGATCTCGACAAACACACCGCAAAAAGAGTTTACATCGAATAGATCTCCACAAGAGGGGGGGAGAACATTGTATTGAGATCCAAAAAGAGAGAAGAAGCCATCTAGCTAATAACTATGGACCCGTAGGTCTGTGGTAAACTACTCACAACTCATCGGAGGGGTAAGGATGTTGATGTAGAGGCCCTCCATGGTTGCTTCCCCCTCCGGCAGAGTGCCGGCAATGGCTCCAAGATGGGATCTCGCGGATACAGAAGGTTACGGCGGTGGAAATTGTGTTTCGTGGTGCTCCTGGATGTTTTCGCGGTACGTAGGTATATATAGGAGGAAGAAGTACGTCGGTGGACGCCCGAGGGGCCCACAAGACAGGGGGCGCGCCCTCCTATCTTGTGGGGCCCTCGGAGCTTTCTTGACTTGCACTCCAGGCTCTCCGGATCAGATTTGTTCCAAAAATAACGCTCCCGAAGGTTTCATTCCGTTTGGACTCCGTTTGATATTCCTTTTGTTCGAAATACTGAAATAGGCAAAAAAACAGCAATATGGGCTTGGCCTCCGGTTAGTAGGTTAGTCCCAAAAATGATATAAATGTGTAAAATAAAGCCCATAAACATTCAAAAGGGGTAATATAATAGCATGGAACAATCAAAAATTATAGATACGTTGGAGACGTATCAAGCATCCCATTAGAAAGAAAGAGAAGCATTTCAAAGGTGAGGCGGATCACCGTACGAAGCCTCACCACCGTACTGGTGCTGATGTACATGATATGGTCAAGTATTTGAAGGTAATCTTTGGAAAGGGTCCTAACGGACAACATGTTCCGAATGACGCTTACGGACGCGCACCCATGTGGAAGACGAAATCTATATTTTGGGACCTGCCCTATTGGAAAGACCTAGAGGTCCGCTCCGCAAGCGAAGTGATGCACGTGACGAAGAATCTTTGCGTGACCCTACTTGGCTTCTTGGGCATGTATGGGAAGACAAAAGATACACCGGAGGCACGGGAGGATCAGTAACGTATGCATGGAAAAGACGCCATACATCAGGGTCATGCCAGCTACGCTCTTACCAAAGAAGAGAAGGATATCTTCTTTGAATGCCTGCTCCGTATGAAGGTACCGTCTGGCTTCTCATCGAATATAAACGGAATAATAAATATGGAAGAGAAAAAGTTCCAAAACCTAAAGTCTCATGACTGCCACATGATTATGATGCAACTGCTTCCGGTTGCATTAAGGGGGCTTCAACCGGAAAACGTTGGATTAGCCATTGTGAAGTTGTGTGCATTCCTTGATGCAATCTCTCAGAAGGTAATCGATCCAGAAATCATACCAAGGTTAGAGAATGATTTGGTGCAATGTCTTGTCAGTTTCAAGTTGGTGTTCCCAGCATGCTTCGTCAACATCATGACGCATGTCCTAGTTCACCTATGTGAAGAGATTAACGTTTTGGGTCATGTATTTCTACACAATATGTTCCCCCTTGTGAGGTTCATGGGAGTCTTAAAGAAATATGTTTATAACCGTGCTAGTCCAGAAGGAAGCATCTCGAAGGGCCATGAAAATGAGGAGGTCATTGAGTTTTGTATTGACTTGGTTCCTGACCTTAAGCCGATTGGTGTTCCTGAATCGCGGCATAAGGGCAGACTGGATTGAAAAGGCACGCTAGGAGGGGGTCAAATAATATGTATAGACGGGCATTCTCTCACTCAAGCACACTACACAATTCTACAGAATTCTGCCTTGGTGGCTCCGTATATGGAGGAACACAAGAATTTTCTATGCTCCAAACACCCGGAGCAGTCTGATGACTGGATTACACGTGAACAAACGGGGACTTTCACCGGTTGGTTGCAGACATGTGCCATGCATGACACTGATATTGAAGATGGCCTGTACTTGCTATCCCAGTTACCATCTTCGAATATAATGACTTTCAAAGGGTACGAGATAAATGAGAATACATTTTACATGATCTCCCAAGATAAGAAGAGCACCAACCAAAATAGTGTTGTCCGCTTTGATGCAACAACCAAGACGGGAAAGGAAACATATTATGGTTACATAGAGGACATATGGGAACTTGACTATGGACGCGGTTTGAAGATCCCTTTGTTTCGGTGCAAATGGGTCAATATGACACGGGGCGAGGTAACGGAATAACCGCAATACGGAATGACAATAATGGATCTCAACAATCTTGCGTATGCAGACGAACCATTCATCCTAGCCAATGATGTGGCACAGGTTTTCTATCTAAAGGACATGTCTACCAAGCCGAGGAAAAGAAAAGATAAGGAAGTGAATGCATCATACGATGATCCAAAGCGCCACATAGTTCTTTCAGGGAAAAGTAACATCGTGGGAGTGGATGACAAGACAGACATGTCATAAGATTATGAAAAGTTTGATGAAATTGCTCCGTTCATAGTGAATATTGACCCAAGCATCCAGATAAATGATGAAGATTGTCCATGGTTACGGTGCAAAGGAACACACGCGAAGAAAAAGTTTCACACCCAAAGATCCCACTCTGGGATGTGATAGGCTTCACTGTCATCACTTTCTTCTCTAGTGAGTTTCCGGACTTATATATCTGGAAGGTGCCGCTTCGAACAAACCGGAGGGAATCTTTGTAATAGTTAGGGTACTTATGTGTTTTGGCATTTGAAACACGAAGAAATTTTATGTGCAAACAAATTCTTTCATGCATTTACTGATTTTTTTTCCAGCTAAATGACCCTCCAATTAAAAACACTTCAAATGAACTCTGAAAAGGTTGGAAGTTTGGCATGATATCATAATTTCACCCACAGAGCATGTGCAAAAAGGTAGAGAGGGTTACCGTAAAAACTGGATGCACTTCGTGTACAAAATGGACAATCTCTTTTTCAGACGAAAACTCATCTGTTACAAAGGCATTTCATTTTTAAATAACCTAAGTATTACCAAATTGAATATAATTATAAAAAACACTAATATTAAACATCAAAAAAACGAATCACTGAAAAATCTATTTTTAAAGTTAAGTTATTCACAAAGTAGTGATTCACACAAATTTCAAATAATTCCAATTTAAACTATTCAAATTTGAAAACTACTGGCACTAACTGAAAGTTTGTAATTTTTTGAACCTAAAGAAAAAATATTCACAAATAAATTCTAAATACAACAGAAAACAACTCAGAAATAAATAAAAGAAAATAAATAAAGCAGAAAAGAAAAAAAGAAAATAAATAGATAAAAAAGCCCGCCTACTGGGCCAAAGCGGCCTGCATACGACTAGAAAACCAAGCTCTATAGTTGGGCCAGGATGCAGGCCCGCAAAGCCCTATAGGACGATAGGGCAGAGCGCCAGAGTTAGGCCCAGAAGCCTTCTATAGAGAGGAGTTCGATACCTCGCCCGCGCCGGTGCTTTTAAACAGGTGTGGCCGCTCTTCGCTAGGCGAGGTGGGACTAAACTTCAGCACCGCAACTGCGCCAGTGCACCCTTTAGTACCGGGTCGTGGCTCCAACCAGTACTAAAGGGGGGGTCTTTAGTACCGGTTGGAGCCACCAACCGGTACTAAAGGGGTGCGCCTTCCCGCCGCTTGGCCTGGCCAAAACAGGCCTTTAGTACCGGTTGGTGGCTCCAACCGGTACTAAAGGTCCCAACTACATAAACAACACTTCCAAAAATTTCAGTTTCTCACCACTTCTTTCTGCTTCGTTGCGCCTCCGCTCCGTCCCGCGCCGTCGCCGCCCCCGTCGCGCCGTCCCCGTCGACTCTGCGCTTCCCCCGTCCGTGTCGCGTCGTCCCCGTCGACTCCGCGTCGTCCCCTTGCCTCGCCGTTGCCGTCTCCTGGACCTCGCCATCATCGTCGCCTCGACCTCGGCCGCGTTGTGAGCCCCTGCCCTCTCCTCCCTCCAATCGAAGCCGCCGCGCCGCCGGCGCCGTAGGTGCACACACGCGCGCGCGCACACACACACACACAATTTGTTCATCTTTTGCACTAGATTCTGTTTTTAGTTTTTATTTTTTTTCTGTTTTTTATACAAAGGTTTCAGATGAATTAATTAATTAGATTAGATTAATGTCAAATAGTATATAGAAATGTTAGTTATAATGTCAAAGGTTTTTTCTGTTTTTTATACAAAGATTTTCTGTCAAATAGTATAATGTCAAAGGTTTTAGATATATTAATGTTATAGAAATGTTAGTTATATAGAAATGTTAGAAATTTTAGAAATTTTAGTTTTAGCTAGATGAATTAGATTAACTTCAAATTGTTAGACGAGGACCGATGTTAATAATTAAGTGTATAGGGTTTAGGATAGTTGATGAGTGTTATGCACATGAAGATATACTACTTCCTTACAACTGACTGTGAGTCACACTGTCTTGTACTACAAATTCTGTTTTTGCTTATTAGCTAGCTAGATGTTAATAATTAAGTGTATAGGGTTTAAGGTAGTTGATGAGTGTTATGCACATGCCCGCTTAATTAAGACATGCAAACGTGTGCGCATGTAGTTATCACTGGATCTTGTTAATCATTAAAGTTGAAGAAGAAACAGTTGAAGTACTGAAATCACTACTTAAAAAAAGTGACTACTCAATCTTGAAGGGGATAGTCGACAGGTAATTTCAATCATTATTAACTATATTCGGCCTCTTTAGTTCGTCATTTCCTGATATCAACTATTTAATAACTCCTTTATTTATTTTCTTTGTCGGCGGGCAGGGCTTGGGAAAAGTTAATCAGCGTGACTCCAGGCCAATGGCGAAAAAGGTTGTATTGGTTTCGACCCAATGTAAGTAATTAAGTAGTACTACTAGCTAGCTACCATCTCTTGAATTCTTGTTTCAATACCATTAATTATTATGCTTGATTAATTATTATCCGATTAAATTCTATTCTCGTAAAGGCCCTGAAGCAGGTGCCGGGGACTGAAGTCTGTGCATACTACGTTTGCGAGAACATTCGCATGATGACGTACGAAAGGACCAAATCTGATAGACAGCTACGGGTACATTTGTCAGAACATTATTCACAATTTTTACATCATTATTGATATCTAGTCACACAACTAATACACATGCATATTGATCTCTTTCTTAATAATTCAATGAGGTGCGGGAGACGCTCCTAACAAAGGAGCGCATACGAGCACTTCAAGAGGAAATAACGAGATTTTTGCTCGACCGGGTCATAGATCCCAAAAGAGTATACCAGCAAACGTAGTACAAATATACCAGCAAACGTATTACAAATTGCTCGACCGGGTCATATATTATCGGTTCTACGAGAAATTTTATTTATATATGCATAACGTGTACAAATATGTAGTATCGTAAAATACCAGCAAATGAAAAATAATTAAATGGAAAACACAAAACTAAAGGAAAAAAAATCATGAATCCCAAACCCCCCAAACCTTTTAGTACCGGTTGTTGTTACCCACTGGTGGAAAAAGGGCCTTTGGTCGCGGTTCGCAACTGCCATTAGTCGCGGTTGCGCAACCGAGACCGAACGGGCGCGACTAAAGGCCCCCCCCCTTTAGTCGCGGTTGCTTAAGAACCGCGACTAAAGACCCGTCCACGTGGGCGCCAGGTGGCCGTCGGGGCGGAGGACCTTTAGTCGCGGTTCTTCTGGCCAACCGCGACTAAAGGCCGCCGCAGGTTTAGGGTTTTAGCCCCCCCCCCCTTAAACCTGTTTTCTGTTTAATTTGTATTGTTTTATTTCTTTTGTGCTTTATTTTAATTTTGAAGGAGTTTCATATATTCTACGGTACTACATACATGCATATGAATGTACAATTTCAAATAAATTTGAAATTAGAACCAAAAAGAATTCAAGAGGAATATACAATATATATTCAATATCATCGGATGACCATATACAATTTTGAACAAGTTTCCATACATGATTTAATGCATATAAAGTTCTACGTCCTCGTAATAGTGTTCTCCTTTAGGATGGAGGACTTCCCTGCTGAACCATCCAGCTAGTTCCTCTTGAAGTGGTCGGAAGCGAGCTTCTGAACTAAGCATCCACCGCAGGTTATTCCTCTGAGCATTGGTATCACTCGGAACCCGCTCAGAGGTGTATCTCCGGATCATCTCACAGACATAGTATCCACATAGATTGGTCTCCGGTGGCTGAATATCCCCAGCATTCTTAGCCTTTAACATTTTGAATTCTAGCTCTTTTTTGAATTCACCGACCTTTGTATCTACGAACCGTCTCCAAACCCTACGAGGCAAAGAAAATTAAATGAACAAGAGAGTTATTAATTAGTTACTTGATATTAGGAAATGAACGAAATAGGCCGATCGATATAGAGCGCAAATGAATGAAAATAATTACTTCTGCAGCATTCTTCTCATGCCGCCCCAAAGCTTTGGATCCATATTCATAGAGTCGTGGACGAGACATTCTGAGGTGTTAACTTTAATTACTAGCAGAATCCAGTGGAACCTGCGGACACGATACATGCACAGTACGTCATGCATAACTCATCGATTAGCCGGCCACATACCATGCATGGAGTAAACAAAAGAGAATGTGCTCAAGACAGAAACACTCACTCAAAATGGTAAGGAAATAGAATATCACTTTTGAGTTCCTGCTTTGTAAGAAACTGCCACAGGTCTGCCTCCACGTCGGCGGGGTAACGCTCCAACACATGTCCATTAACGATGTGTGGGTCAATGAACCCAACATCATGGATGTTCCTTACTCTGCATTCCTTAATCTTCATTCTGCATGTATAATAGCGGACACAACAATATAGTTAGGACATATATATAGTGCAGGCAATATGAACGAGATGGGGTAGAAATTAATAAATCACTTACAGAACGTAGCAACTGATGATAGATTTATCGACCTCGCGCAGATTGAAAAGCTGGAACAATTCACTCAGTTCAATTTGTACATAGTAATGTTTGAAGTGATGCTCATGTCTAACTTCCGCATAAATATATTCTTTGGCGTTTTTATTTTTTATGTAACCCTTGTACCATTTCAGCAGACCTTTCATTTGTGGAGGTAGATCCTTTTCCTGCGCAGGCTCGACGAGAGGCCCATTCTTGACATATGTAATTACTACCTCCTTCACTGGCGCCTCATCAAGGCCTAACAGTTCACGAAGAGTAATACCTAAGTTGGCCGCTTGTTCTCTGGCACTCGTTACAGTCAATCCCTGTGCTGCCGCAGCTTGTATGATCTCGGGGGCATCCGGACAGAAGGCTTCCACTATAAGCGGGGCAATCGATTGTTTACTTTATTCCCCGAGCTGGGCAACTTGTTTCCCGCTTTTTTTACTTTCGGCCTTCTCCCGCTCTTTGTTCTCCTTGAACATGAGTGCCTGCCTGCGAAGTTCACGTGCATAGTCGTTAGGCAGATTCTTCGCGGCTTGGGACGGTGTGCTCAAAAATGACTTAGCCCACTTCTTTTGCTCATCAGAAAATACTGGCTTGGGCTCGGGCTCTCTTTTCTTCTTGCAGTCCGCCTTCCATTTCTCCAAATCAGCAGCCGCGGCCGCGTCGACTTCCTCGGCACTACGTTCCCAAGGCCTTGTGGGGAGAGGCTTCAGTGATGGCTCCGGTACCTTTGTGGTCTTAGGTACATAAGGGTCCGGGTTAATAATCCAGGACTGCTTCTGCTTCTTTGCCGGAGGTGGATTGGGGGGCGACGTCTGATCACCCGCCGGACGAGGACTGGGGGGCGGCGGCTGATCACCCGCCGGACGTTGTGGACTGGGGGGCGGCGTCGGCTGACGTGACGGAGGTGTAGGTGAACCGCCACCACCACCACCACCACCACCACCACCACCGCCACCGCCACCACCACCACCGTAGGGGGGTGGACTTGTTGTCCTTGGCGCCTCGCCTGGAAACTTGATAAACTTCTTTTGCCATAGAATGAAATGGCGCTTGACATCTCCAAGTCTTTTCTCCCCTTCAGGTGTAGCAATGTCAATCTCCAGGTCCTCAAACCCTTGGACTATGTCCTCCACCGTGACACGAGCATAGCCATCTTGAATGGGGTTGTTGTGGTGGAGTGCTCCAGGTAAACATGGTAAAGCACTGCTGATGGCTACCTTCATGGACATGTTCCCGATAGGATAATACAGATGACATTCTTTCATCTCCTTTATATCGTCCACGGGGTAGCGAGGAGGCTCCGGTGAAGTAATTTCGACCACCAGAGGCTCCGGTGCAGTAATTTCGACCACCAGAGGCTCCGGTGCAGTAATTTCGACCACCAGAGGCTCCGGTGCAGTAATTTCGATCGTTGGTGCATCTGCACCAGCCGGTGGGGCCTCCGTGGAAGCCACGCTGCTTCTCCGCTGCTGGCTTCCGAGATCCGCTGGATGATCTTCATGCTGCACCCGAGCTGCATCTCTTTCGGCTACTAGTACACTCATGGTTTTCTTCATCACATCCATTTCCGATGCCAACCGCGCCACAACATCTGCTTTCCGATCCATCTTTCTCTTACGGCTTCTGTAACCGTACGGGTCATCGTTCTGGGGGAACCCTATTTTCCACGGAATGTGCCCCATGCCTCGTACACGTCCGCCGTGTTCAGGATTCCCGAGGGCTTTTGTCAGCGCGTCGTTCTCTCTGTTGAACTTGATCTTCCCCTGTTGAGCATCCCTCATTGCGTTAATAAGGGCTTGGGTGGGTTTAATTAATTTGCCCCGGTAAACACACTCCCCTGTCTCCGGGTTCAGCGTTCCCCCATGCCCGTACCACCAGCTTTTGGCCCTTGGGTCCCATCCCTCCGTACCTGGACGGATTCCTCGCGCCCTCAGCTCGTTCTCCATCTTCTCCAACCTAGGCACCCAAATGTGATACCCTCCTGGCCCCATAACATGATTGTACTCCTTCTTAGCCGCATTTTCCTTATTTTTTTTCGATATTTGAATGAACTGCTCCGATTTCTTTTGCTTCACAAATTCTGGCCAATCATGTTTCAGTTTCTCATATTGTCCTTTGAAATCCGGAGTCTTGTTCTGCTTGACAAAGTCATGGGCTAGATTTTGCTTGAATTTCCGGAATGCGTCGGCCATCTTATGAAGAGCGAACTGTTTGACTAGCCTCCTCCTCTCCTTGTTTTCCTCAATCTTGTTACCCTCCTCATCGAATTTGTTGTATTCCGGAGGTAGAACGAAATGTTCCATAAGCTTCTTGAAGCAATATTTTTTTGTTCTCTTATCGACAAAAGTGAAACCATCAATTCGTGCCTTCTTTGGCTCATTCCACTCCTGGACGGTGATCGAGACGTTGTCTCTAACAATGGCTCCGCATTGGCTGACAAACTTGGTGGCGTTCTTGCGGGGCTCCGGCGGCCTGCCGGTTGCACTGTCGACAACCTCGATGGTGCATGTTTCTCCTTGTTTCATCGTCTTGGTTGCGCCACACTTTGACGACGTACTCGATTGTTTCGACGATCCGGCCGAGGGCTAAAATAAGAAAGAGTCGCGCGCGTTAGTACACACATATTTATTCAAATCAGTTAGTTTGTATCACCAGAGGCTCAATGTATATATATACCTCGGCGCCGGAGGTGGTTGCTACTTCCATTTGAAGATCGTCGTTTATCGACGTTTGTTCGGCATCATCTTGCTGACGGCGCCCTTCATCTTCACCGTCAAGGTTCAGATAAGAAGAGATATCATCTTCTTCTTCTCCGGTCGGCACATATAGAATATCGCCGTTTATGATGCCGAACATATGTGCTTCACCGTCCGGATCATAGTTGTCCATAATCGGGTCAGCTCTATCGTCCGCCATTATGTCAGTCCTGAAAACATGTAGTAAAAACAAATTAATTAAGTGAAGAAGGGGGGCGGTGGCGGTGGCGGTGGCGAAAGGGAGGTGGCGAAAGGAGGGGGCGAGGAAGGGGTGGGAGAGGGTGTCGCGGTAGAGCGCGAGACGGGGCGGCAGACGACGGCGTCACGGAGAGGGGAGGCGAGGACAACACATTTATAACCCTCGCCGTCCCCTCTCGATCCCTAAAAAAACACCGCGCGCATCGCCGCCCCCCTCGCCGCCCCTCTCCGTATAAACAAATTGTCCGAACAGAGCTGGGAGTAGAGTGGCTAGGGTTTGGCCAGGGATGCGGATGGAGACGAATATATGTGGGGTCGGGATGGCCCATGTGCAGGGCGGGGGGTGCTGGCCACACTCTTTTTTCTTTTCTTTTTCATTTCATTTCATTTTTTCTTTTCCTGTTTTTATCCTTTTCATCTTTAAAACAATTCAGTATATCAAAATATAGCAATGAAAAAAGATATTTGAGAAATCATAAAATGTATGTGAATTCAAAAAAATGAATCATAAAATGTTCATGGATACAAAAACATTGTGATTTTCTTCTTCCTTTTTTTTTCTTCTTTCTTTTTTTCTTCTTTCTTTTTTTCTTCTATTGTTTTCTTCCTTTTTCCTTTTTTCTTCCTTTTTCTTGTTTTTCTTCTGTTTTTCTTTTGTTTTCTTCTTCTTTCTTTCTTCTTCTTCCTTTTTCTTTCTTGTTTTTTCTTCTTCCTTTTTCTTTCTTCTTTCTTTCTTCTTTCTTTTTTTCTTCTTCCTTTTTTTT
>NC_041386.1:673290320-673293625 GCF_002162155.2 Triticum dicoccoides | reverse complement strand
GGCGGCGCTCACTGGGGACGGGGGCGGCGGCGCGCAGGGCTTCGGCGTCGGCGTCGGCGTCGGGGCAGGGCTTCGGCGTCGGCGTCGGGGCAGCGCTTCGGCGTCGAGAGAGAGGAGAATGGGAAGTGGCAAAACTGCTAAGTGCAGTATTTATAGACGCACCTTTAGTCGCGGTTGGAGAGGCGGACCGCGACTAAAGGTACCCTTTAGTCGCGGTCCGCCTCCCCAACCGGGACTAAAGGGTTTTGGCGCCGCTTCCGTTCCCGCGCAGAAAGACCCTTTAGTCGCAGTTGGGGACAACAACCGTGACTAAAGGGTACCCTTTAGTCGCGGTCCGCCTCCCCAACCGGGACTAAAGGTCTGTGCTAGAACTGGCGCGGTGCGGTGGGATGTTTAGTCCCACCTCGCTAGCCGAGAGGCTTCGACAGTGGTTTATAAGCACGGTTGCGCTCACCACTTCGAGCTCCTCTCAAATGCAGGCTTACGGGCCTATTCTGTCACTATGTGCCTGTGGGCCTACTCGGCCTTCTGCGGGCCTGAATCCTGGCCCTTTAATGGGTTTCTAGTCGTATTCAGGCCGTGGTGGCCCAGTAGGTGGCATATTTTCTTTTTTTCTTCCTTTTTTCCTTTTTCCTTTTTTCTTCTGTTTTTTTCTTCTGTTTTTTTCTTATGTTTTTCTTCTGTTTGTTTTTTTCTTCTGTTTTTCCTTTTTTCTTCTGTTTTTTTCTTCTGTTTTTTTCTTCCTTTTTCCTTCTTTCTTCTTCTTCATTTTTCCTTTTAAAATCAGAAAAATAAAACTAATTCATTTTAAAATCTTAAAAATACAATTATATATCAAAAAAATCAGAAAAATAAAACTAATTCATTTTAAAACCCCTTGAAGGTTTGACAAAAGGTTTGATACATCATTCAGTTCATCGACCAAATACAAAGTTTGGTACAATAAATTATTACACATCAATTCTTCCCTTGTGTCCCTGCTTGCTTACGATTGTGCCGTATCCATGGAGCATCCTCATCATTTAACTTAATGCTTGGGTCAATGTTCACTTTGAAGGGCGGAATTTCACCAAACATATTATAATCTTCTGACATGTCTGTCTTGTCCTCCACTCCCACGATGTTTCTTTTCCCTGAAAGAACAATGTGGCGCTTTGGATCATCGCATGATGTACTGATCGTTTTCTTATCTTTCCGTTTCCTCGGTTTGCTACTCATGTCCTTCAAATAAAAAACCTGAGCGACATCTTTGGCAAGGACGAATGGTACAGCGCCTTTCTGTGATCCTCTAACATGCGATCCAAATTCTCCCTCTCCTTTTCAGTTTCGCAGCGTCTCCGTGCATCAGCAATGGTCCGACCAAGATCATCAACGGGATCATCACGTGCCTCTTCTTCACCTTCCCCTTCACCTTCAGCATCCTCCATGAAAGTATCACCGAAATGAGCAAGATAGCTTTCATCGATGAAATCATCCCCTTCTTCATCTTCTTCCATTATAACCCCTCTTTCTCCATGCTTGGTCCAACAATTATAGCTTGGCATGAAACCGTGCCGAAGCAGATGCATGTGAACATCTCTTGAGGAAGAGTAACCCTTCTGATTCTTACAGATAACACATGGACAGATAACAAAACCCCCCTGCTTGTTCACATTAGCCACTACGAGGAAATCTTTCAAACCCGTAGTGAACTCGCCGGAGAGTCGGTTACCGTACATCCATTGCCGATTCATCTGCATTATTATAATATAAAATATATAATTAACCATCATGCATTTGTTAAACTAACTAGCTACAAACAATATAAATTAAACAATGAACTGCACACATGCATATTTTATCAATGACACACATGCATGAAAGGTTCAAGTTGCTAACCGCGATCGAGAAGGAAAAAATAAATGAGGAACCTCAAGTGTGGCTCCAACACTTCATATCATGTTTGTTTCACCCTCTTAGGGCATTTCATCAAACACCTTGTGTGCATAAAAGGAACCAAAAGCAAACCTACACCCCCTTGTGAAGCTTGTGAAGAGAAGTGGCACCAAATGGCTAAGTGAGCGTGCTGAACTGGTATATATAGGGGAGGAGCTTTAGTCGCGGTTGGCCTGGCCAACCGCGACTAAAGGCCTTTGCGCACCTTTAGTCGCGGTTGGCCTGGCCAACCGCGACTAAAGCCCCTCACGTGCACCAGCTGGCCACCGAGCGCCCTGGGCCCAGGCCTTTGGTCGCGGTTCGTCTGCCGAACCGCGACTAAAGACTTCATTAGTCGCGGTTCCTACAGTTTCGCGACTAATGGGGCTGGACGGAAGCCTCTTTTTCTACCAGTGACCAACGGGTACTAGAGGGGTCCCCGCCCCGGCGCTGGCACGTGCCACGTGGTGGCCATTTAGCGATGATTCGTGCAGAACCGGTACTAAAGAAGGAGAGACCTTTAGTCTCCATCCTTTAGTGCCGGTTACAGAACCGGCACTAAAGGGTCTTACAAACTGGTGCTATAGCCCGGTTCTGCACTAGTGTCGAACAGGTCGTCCAAGACAATCATCCTGATTCCTCGCTGGGAACAAGAAAAGAGAAGAAGAGGCAAACATTCAGTACGATGTGTCGTAGCTTGGAAAAGTGTTCCAAGAAAAGAAAAGAATAAAAAAAGCAGATGGAGAGCTGAAGGGACTTACTCTACCCTGGAGAATGGACGGAGAGAGCGCCTATGTGTTGGTGCAGCCTCGACGTTGACGACACAGCCTGCCGGCCGCGCCGTCTTCCAGCGAGGTACGTACGCGATTTCCTTTTCTTCCTTCACCCCTACGTTGGCTTCAAAGTTGTCCTTTCCTTTGTTTAATTTATAGATAGAACAGATTAAATCGACTAGGACTAGCCGACTCGGCGTCAAACATGACTACGACTTGGACTTTGTTTTTGTTTTATTTTTTCGAGGAAAACGACTTGGACTTTTGGCCCTGTTTGGATACTCTATCCAAGGTTAGAGTTAGAGTTAATTTCTAACTCTAGACTAACCTTGAACTAACTTTAACCGAGTTGGTTGTTTGGATCACAGGGTTAGATTGACAATAAATGCATTTTTTCTCATTTTCTAGCCGGATTTGGTGTGGCCTTGAATCATAAAAGGTTGACGAACAACAAATACTCACTTCACATCGCTCTTGAAGAAGCCTAGGCGCAATCTGTGAAGACTCCACGAATAAGTGAAGCCTAGCCGCAACGAGGGGCGCTGGTCGAGTGGCTTAACGGCGACGGGGGCGCAAGAGGACGCCGTGGCTCGAGTGGCTGAACGGGGAGGGATGCCG
>NC_041386.1:673268640-673289718 GCF_002162155.2 Triticum dicoccoides | reverse complement strand
GCGGGGGAAGTGGTGGCGGGATGGGGGCGACGGGCGGGCGTAGCGGGGACGGGGGCGGCGGGGGCTGCGGGAGCGGCGGCGGGGGTGGCGGGATTGGGGCGACGGGGCGGGGCGATTGGGGCGGCTGGCTGGTGCGGGAGGATGAGGTACGGGTGCAGGAGAGGGTATTTTTTAATGAGACCAACCACATCTAACTCCAATTAGCACCTTCCCACCGGGTTGGATTTTTTTGCCAGGTTAGAGCAACTAACTGCTATCTAACTCCACCTGTTTGGATCCTCTAGGGGTTAGTTTAGCATGAACTAACCAACTCTAACTCTAACTGCAGCATCCAAACAGGGCATTGGGTTCAACTGAACCCAACGGGTTTTCCTTATCACGTATGGTATAGAGATACGTATGTGCTCTGAACCCAACAAAACAAAAGCATCAATTTTGAAACCAACGCTCAATGGAAAGGCCAAAGGCCCACAACGTGAATCGGCTTTGTGACAGGCCCGTTCGAGGTTTCGTCCAGCAACGAAGCGACAACAGCAGGTCAGCAATGCGAAGCTGTTAATCATCTTTTATTTGCAGATGATAGCCGGTTGCTTTTCAAGTCAAGTGTGGAGAGGGCTGATCAAGTATCAAACCTACGTTATATGTACTAGCACATATGCCCGTGCGTTGCAATGGGAGAGATATTTATTAAGAGAAGCAACGGGAGAGAAATGATGTGTCCTCCGAAAACAGTCTCCGCAGCGGTGGCCGACGGAGGTAGGAGCTGCAATCTTCTTGTAGGTCATGTTTGGCGTACGAGATCTTGATAGTGGTGGGGTTGGTCGTCGTCTCCTATCACGGTGTAACTGGATGTATTACTAATTGCAGTACATAAATCAAAGACCCGATGACATGCTGCTAGCTAGAAGAAGAAACATGTGGTAATAACCAATGACCAACGCGAATATTTAAGAACATAATGCAGCGTCAGTTTGGAAACATCTTTTGATATTTTTTTCGAACTTATCATAAAAATAAGAATGAATTTGCATATATTCTTTGAAACATGAACAATTTTTAAAATTCCAAACAACTTTTTGAAAATTCTGAATATTTCCAAAAACATAAAAAAAATTAAATTGGAATTTTTTTGAAGTTCACAAATATTTTCTGAAAACATGGACCTTTTACAATAACCTATTTTTTTGAATTAGTGAACAATTTTCCAAAATGGTAAAAAGTTTTAAACATTCAAAAAAATTGAAAACTTTTTTCAATTAATAAAATTATTTTCATTTCGTAAACTTTTCACAAAAACAACAACATTTCCAAATTTGAAACATTTTTTCAAATGCAAAAAAATATTGGGTATCGTTAATAATTTTGGAAAGCGGTGGCCAACGGACGTAGGAGCTGGGATCTTCTTGCGGGTCATGTTTGGCATACGAGATCTTAATAGTTGTGGGGTTGGTCGGCGTCTCCTATCATGGCGTAACTGGACGTATTACTAAATGCAATACATAAATCAAAGACTCGATGACGTGCTTCTAGCTAGTTGAAGAAACATGTCGTAATAACTAATGACCAGCGCGAATATTTAAGAACATAATGCAGCGTCAGTTTTCAAACATCTTTTGATTTTTTATGAGCTTATCATAAAAATAAGAATGAATTTGCGTACATTCTTTGAAACATGAACAATTATTGAAATTCCAAACAACTTTTGGAAAATTCTGAATATTTCCAAAAACATGAACAAAGTTTAAATTGAAATATTTTTTTGAAGTTCACAAACACTTTCTGAAATCATGAACCTTATATAATAACCTAAATTTTTTTTGAATTAGTAAACAATTTTCCAATATGGTAAAATGTTATAAACATTCAGAAAAATTTTGAAAACGTTTTTATCAATTAATAAAATTATTTTAACTTCGTAAACATTTCACTAAAACAACAACATTTTCAAATTTGAAACATTTTTTCAAATGCAAAAAAATATATTGGAATTAATGTATAATTTTGGAAAAATAAAAGCACTTTTTTAAAAAAATTGGGACATTTTTTTTATTTTCAACAACTTTTAGAAAGAAGAAAAAAAATAATGTTCTGAACATTTTTCAAAACATATTTTGTTTTAGAATTTGGAACGTTTGTCGAAAACTTGACGAGAAAAAATATAAATTCTTAGTTTTTTAGAAAATTAGGAATTTACTAAAGAAGGAAAAACCGAAATTAAACTTGGAATGGAAAAAAGTAGAAAGAAATAGGAAAAAAAAGAAAAAAACAGAAAAAAAAACACAAAACACACGATAAAACGAAAGTGGGCAGGCCCAGTATTGGGTGCCCTTCGTGAAACTTTGTGTATTTGACGCTCCGTGCGATAAATAGAGTTCTGCCAGCTGCGTGGGCTGGAAAATAAGCGGTCTGGCTACCCTGGGCCTCGTCGCGCGGCCCACGTACGAAATCCTGCACAAACCATTTTTCTTTTGTAGCTGATGAACGCACAAAAATTTAGTACCACATTGGTAAAAAAAAAATCTTTTCGTCGGTGAACGGATGAAAAAATCGAAGAAACGCACCTTGCTTTATTAGTAGGTATAGATTGCAATGCATCGGGTCAGAGGATAAACAATGAGAATTCCTCGATATTTTTCAGTAAAGGATGTCCTCAACCAATTAGAGATGGTATAAAGAACAGTCTTCAGGTACATAATGAATCTCTTAGCACTACTAGGGAAAATCCTAGTAGTAGCGCGGGTTTTGAGGCTAGCAGCAGCGCGGGTGGCCGCGCTACTAATAAGGCGCTACAGCTAACTTATAATAGTAGTGCGGCCCTCACCCGCGCTACTATTGTGGACTATATGAGCAACGGTTTTTATGAACGCGCTACTATTACCTAGCTGTGGCGATTTCGCAGTCCCTCGCTACTGCTATATCTTTCATCATTTTCCCCCGTACCCTTTTCCCTTTCAGTTTCCCTTTCAGATACTAGATACTAGGTACTACTAGTAGATATCAAATTCATAAACTATTACTGGGTAGTACTCCCTTCGTTCCAAATTACTTGTCGTGGTTTTAGTTCAAACCACGACGAGTAATTTGGAACGAAGGGAGTACTAGATGACAATTTCATGCATAGTCAACATGCATCCTCAAGCAGTACAAGGTCATATCAACAGCGATCATCATATGTAGTTCTAGATGATATCGACGACGATCATCATATGTAGTTCTAGATGATATAGCCACACACACATATGTAGTTCTAGATGATATAGCCACACACACATATGTAGTTCTAGATGATATCGAAGACAATCATCATCCTCAAGCCTGGGTGGTTGGTGTTCCTGATAGTAATTAGGATGGCCTGTCCAACACGAAGATTCTTGCCATTGAGAAATTTCTTCCACCCAACCGAATTTAAGTGTGTGCGACCGTCCGTGTCCACGTGGTAATACAGGTTGTGACGGAGCCCCTTGTGGTAAGGCGTAGTCCAGCTGAGCCTTCTTCATCAGGCTCGATACCATAACTCACAGATATGCTCTTTGCCAATTTCTGAATAAGAAAAACATATCAATTAATAAATAGCCTCGCGAATAAGTACATATGGATTATCTACACTATTAATAGTTTCCTTAGATTCTACACTAATAAGCATGTGATCGAACTCTACACTAAAACATATCATCGATTAGATTCCACACAACATACCATATCATTGGACTGTACACTAAGTATTTCATCGGATAATTTGCATTTGTAAGTATAACATACCATATCATGTCGATCAACCATGGTATTTGTCAGGCGGGTCACGAATGGCACCCCGACAAAGTCAGCACGTGGCGGAATTATGTCCCACAGGTTGGACACCTCCTCCTCGCTCAGCCTTGTTCTTTGAGCTACGATGGCTTAATGAAGTGGGTCCTCATCATCTTCATCGAGTGGGTCCTCATTATCTTCATCATCTTCGTCATCTTCATCATCTTTCACCAGGTTGAGATAAATGACAGCCAGCTTGGGTCTTTCTGCTCGGAAGGAGAAGCTGATCAACTCACCACCAGTAAGACGCATGCGAGCGACGAAACGGGCCCATCCATATCCTCCAATCTGCGACATATTGCGTCCTTTCTCGACCTCCATAGTGTACGGCCTCCCAGGAGCCTCAAATGTCACAGTGTCTCCTATCAGCTTGTTGAATTTCAACCTCACATTGCATGGGACGATCTGTGTAAAAGAAGCAAAATGACACAATGCAGTAATGCCAACACTAAAAATAAAATAGTTATTACATTTCATCTAATTTCTTACCGCCGCATGACGAAAACTCGGCTGGAAGTAGATGCCGAACAGCTTGCCAGTTGCAAGGCTGCTGGCGCATCTTGACTTGCACAGTCGACATAGTGGTGGTGGTGGTGGCGCCATTTTTCCTAAAGAAATCTGAGCAAAGGATTAACGATCCACTTCAAAGGAAAGAAAAATAGTAGCATGTGATATTTTTGGTTCTTCCGCGAGAAGCAATTTGATGGACAATTATAATCCTAAGATCTAGTAACATATTAGATGACAAGGTACCACCTACATTTTGCCAAAAAGTAACTTATTAAAAAAACAAAAGCAACTACGTACCTATCCATGTATATAAAAAATAACAATAAAATGGTGCATACTAAATCAACTAAATGAACTAGCCTACTAAATCAACTAAATCAAAATGTTCTAAATCAACTAAATGAACTAGCCTACTAAATCAACTAAATCAAAATGTTCTAAATCAACTAAATCAACTAGCCTACTAAATCAACTAAATGAACTAGCCTACTAAATCAACTAAATCAAAATGTTCTAAATCAACTAAATGAACTAGCCTACTAAATCAACTAAATCAAAATGTTCTAAATCAACTAAATGAACTAGCCTACTAAATCAACTAAATCAAAATGTTCTAAATCAACTAAATCAACTAGCCTACTAAATCAACTAAATCATATCAACTAAATCAAAATGTTGCATATGAACTAGCCTACTAAATCAAAATGTAGCAGGCAGGAGGGAGAAGGAGGGGAGACTCGAGGAGGGAGAAGAGAGTAGGACGGAGGAGGAAGGCGGAGCGAGGAGGGGCCGGCCGGCGGCCAGTGGAGGGAGGACGGAGGAGGAAGGCGGAGCGAGGAGGGGCCGGCCAGCAGCAAGTGGAGAGGGAGGACGGAGGAGGAGGCCGGTACCGAGTCCAGCAAGGAGGAGGAGGTGACGGCGGCGTAGAGGGAGGAGGGGTGATGGGGGTGGACCAGCGCGGGGGATTGAGAGGGGATCCAGTGAGTGTGTGACTGTGAGTGGATCGGATAGAGGAGATGGGGGGTGGGAGATGGAATGGCTTAGCAGTAGCGCGCTGTAGAGAAAGACGCTACTGCTAAGCTACCTAGCAGCAGCACCTTTCACAAAAAAGCGCTACTGCTATGTGTCAGCATGTAAAAATATACTTTGTTCAATGTATCAAAAGTACATTGATCATCAACGATCTTTTCGTGTACAATCTGATTTATCAATATGAGTCCTCACCGGTTTAGGGACAGGTGAAGACTCATATTGCAGCCACAAATTCTACACATAGAGTTTAATGAAGACCAAGTGCTTGTCAAAGTTTGAGAAGTAACATATTTAAGGTGGTAGAAACTCTCTTCACGGAGCGAGGTGGGACTTGATTTTTGTAGTAAACTCAGCAGTAGCGCTTATTGGCAAAATGCGCTGCTACTATGCTACGTAGCAGTAGCGCACATCGTTATAACGCGTTGCTGCTATAACTAGCCTCGCGGCGGCCTCGTGGGAATTATAGCAGTAGCGCGTCTTTGAGCGGGCGCGCTACTACTATATTTGTTTCAGCGGTGATTTACTCTTGAGCATGCTACTGCTAATTAGCAGCATCGCCTTATTTTAAAGTGCGCCGCTGATAAGATTCTGTGTATAGGCTTTTCCCTAGTAGTGTAGTGGACGATATTTGGGCATGCCAACAGATGTGGGGGCACTCTAAGAATGGCACATTTAAATACCTGCAAGACAGAGTATTGGAAAAGGTGCGAGGATGGATGAAAAAACTCTTGTCGGCGGCTGGTAAGGAGGTGCTTATAAAGTCCATAGCACAAGCAATTCCGGTCTACTCTATGTCGTGCTTCAAACTACAGAGAGAAGTTTGTGACAGTGTAACTTCCATCATCCGTCAGTTTTGGTGGGGAAGCAAGAGAGGTAGGAGGAAGCCAGCATGGGTAGCTTGGGATGTAATGATCAGACCAAAATACATGGGTGGTCTCGGTTTCAGAGACTTGGAGCTATTTAACTTAGCCCTCTTGGCTCGACAAGCGTGGAGAATTATGAATGATGATGGGTCTTTGAGTGCTAGAATCTTGAAGTCAGTCTATTATCCAGAGTGTTCCTTGCTAGATGCAGTATTTGGGTCTAACTCATCCCAGATTTCGAGGGCAATAATAGATGGCAGGGATGTCATGATCAAAGAAATTATACGCAGAATTGGAGACGGTGAGTCCACTAATATTTGGCGCCACAACTGGATTCCCAGGTCAAGTTTTAAACGCCCCATCACTTCCTTTGTGGACGATCCACCGCAGCGGGTGTCTGAGCTCATTGAGACCACCACAGCATCATGGAGAGAAGATCTTGTGCGTTCGGTGTTCACATCATTTGATGCAGAAAAAATTCTGAAAATCCCGATCTGCACTAGACGGGTGGAGGATTTCTGGGCCTGGAGCGAGGAGAAGCGTGGTCATTTTTCAGTTGGTTCGGCTTACAGAATGCTGGTGGGCACTAAGATCAACAGGGAGAACTGGCTAGATGGAGTGGAAGGGCCATCCAATATCAACACGGAAAGCAAGGAGTGGACATCAATCTGGAAGCTGAAAGTACCATCCAAGATCAGGGTTTTCTTGTGACGCTTTGCAAAGCATTCGATCCCTGCAGGTGAGGTTCTTCACCGTTGCAATATGTCGACTACGGCATCCTGCCCTTTATGCGGAGTGCATGACACCTGGAAGCATGCGCTACTAGACTTCCCCAGGTCCCGCGGCACATGGGCTCTGTCTTCTGACGAGGTGATTGATCAGTTAAGCGGAATACAACATGATGGTGCGAAGAGCTGGATTTTTGCGATGAAGGAGAAGCTGAAACCGGACAAGTTTGTAAGGCTGGCGGTGACCTTGTGGGCAATCTGTGGAGCTCGAAGGAAAGCAATTCACGAGGGAATTTTTCAGACTCCACACACTATCCATAGTTTTATCAGTTCTTACTTATGGGAGATAGACATGATAAATCAACCAATGTTGAACCCGGGAAGAGCAGCAGCAGCAAGATCACAGCAATGGCTACCTCCTCCAGAAGGTCACTTTAAATTAAATGTGGACATAGCTGTAGGTCATCGAGGTGAGCATGGCTCAGTGGGCACAATATGTAGAGATCAAGTTGGACGCTTTATGGGAGCATGCTACGTCTTGAGCTTGCGTTGGTTTTCCTTGAAGAGGAAAGGGTGATGCAGCAATAGTACCGTAAGTATTTCCCTCAGTTTTTGAGAACCAAGGTATCAATCCAGTATGAGGCTCCTCAAAAGTCCCACGCACCTACACAAACAAACAAAGAACTCGCAACCAACGCAATAAAGGGGTTGTCAATCCCTTCACGGCCACTTGCGAAAGTGAGATCTGATAGAGATAGTATGATAAGATAAACATATTTTTGGTATTTTATAATATAGATGCAAAAAGTAAGGATGCAAATAAAAGTAGATTGAAAACTTATATGATAAAAGATAGACCCAGGGCCCATAGGTTTCACTAGTGGCTTCTCTCAAGATAGCATAAGTATTACGGTGGGTGAAAAAATTACTGTCGAGCAATTGATAGAAAAGCGAATAATTATGAGATTATCTAGGCATGATCATGTATATAGGCATCACGTCCGCAACAAGTAGACCGACTCCTGCCTGCATCTATTACTATTACTCCACACATCGACCGCTATCCAGCATGCATCTAGATTATTAAGTTCATAAGAACAGAGTAACGCATAAGAAAGATGACATGATGTAGAGGGATAAACTCAAGCAATATTATATAAACCCCATCTTTTTATCCTCGATGGCAACAATATAATACGTGCCTTGCAACCCTTTCTGTCACTAGGTAAGGACACCGCAAGATTGAACCCAAAGCTAAGCACTTCTCCCATGGCAAGAAAGATCAGTCTAGTAGGCCAAACCAAACTGATAATTCGAAGAGACTTGCAAAGGTAACTCAATCATACATAAAAGAATTCAAAGAAGATTCAAATATTTCTCATAGATAAACTTGATCATAAACCCACAATTCATCGGATCTCGACAAACACACCACAAAAAGAGTTTACATCGAATAGATCTCCACAAGAGAGGGGGAGAACATTGTATTGAGATCCAAAAAGAGAGAAGAAGCCATCTAGCTAATAACTATGGACCCGAAGGTCTGTGGTAAACTACTCACAACTCATTGGAGGGGTATGGTGTTGATGTAGAAGCCCTCAGTGGTCGATTCCCTCTCCGGAGGAGCGCCGGCGAAGGCTCCAACATGGGATCTCGTGGATACAGAAGGTTGCGATGGTGGAAATTGTTGTTTTCGGGGTACGTAGGTATATATAGGAGGAAGAAGTACGTCAGTGGCCGCTCGTGGGGCCAAGGAGACAGGGGCGCGCCCAGGAGGGGTGGGCGCGCCCTCCTATCTCCTGGACGCCTCGATTGCTTCTTGACTTGCACTCCAAGTCCTCTGGATCAAGTTCGTTCCAAAAATCACGCTCCCGAAGGTTTCATTCCGTTTGGACTCCGTTTCATATTCGTTTTCTTCGAAATACTGAAATAGGCAAAAAAACAGCAATACGGGCTGGGCCTCCGGTTAGTATGTTAGTCCCAAAAATGATATAAATATGTAAAATAAATCCCATAAACATGGAACAATCAAAAATTATAGATACGTTGGAGACGTATCAAGAATCCCCAAGCTTAATTCCTAGTCGTCCTCGAGTAGGTAAATGATAAAAACAGAATTTTTGATGTGGAATGCTACCTAGCATAATTCTCAATGTAATTTTCTTTATTGTGGCACGAATGTTCAGATCCAAATGATTCAAAATAAAAGTTCATATTGACAAAAGAAATAGTAATACTTCAAGCATAATAATCAAAGCAATCATGTCTTCTCTAAATAACATGGCTAAAGAAAGTTCATCCCTACAAAACCATTAAGTTAGGCTATGCTTCATTTTCATCACACAAAGATGTTCCCAAATTCTACACTCCCGATGACAAGCCAAGCAATTGTTTCGTACTTAAATAATCTCAAACTTTTTCAACCTTCACGCAATACATGAGCGTGAGCCATGGATATAGCACTATGGGTGAAATAGAATATGATGATGGGGATTGTGTGGAGAAGACAAAAAAGGAGGAAGTCTCACATCGACGAGGATAATCAACGGGCTATGGAGATGCCCATCAATTGATATCAACATGAGGAGTAGGGATTGCCATGCAACGGATGCACTAGAGCTATAAATGAATGCTCAACAAAAGAAAACTAGTGGGTGTGCATCCAACTTGCTTGCTCACGAAGACCTAGGGCATTTGAGGAAGCCCATCGTAGGAATATACAAGCCAAGTTCTCTAATGAAAAATTCCCACTAGTATATTAAAGTGACAACATATGAGACTCTCTATATGAAAAACATGGTGCTACTTTAAAGCACACTATATGAGACTCACTACATGAAGAACAAGGTGCTACTTTGAAGCACAAGTGTGGAAAAAGAGATAGTAACATTTCCCCTTTTATTTATTTTCTTCTCTTTTTTTCTTTCTTTCTTTTCTTTTTTTCTTTTTTTCTTTGGCCTTTCTTTTTTTTCTTTTGTCCTTTCTTTTTTTTTCTTTTTTTAGGCAATGCTCTAATAATGATGATCATCACACTTTCATTGATTACAACATATGAATTACAACTTGAAACTAGAATAAGATATGACTCTATATGAATGCCTCCGGCGGTGTACCGGGATGGTGTAATGAATCAAGAGTGACATATATGAAAAATTATGCATGGCGGCTTTCCCACAAATACGATGTCAACTACATGATCATGCATTGGCAATATGACAAAAGTGAAGTATGTCATGATGATGATGATGAACGGAATGGTGGAAAGTTGCATGGCAATATATCTCAGAATGGCTATGGAAATGCCATAATAGGTAGGTATGGTGGCTGTTTTGAGGAAGATATAAGGAGGTTTATGTGTGATAGAGCGTATCATATCACGGGGTTTGGATGCACCGGCGAAGTTTGCACCAACTCTCAAGGTGAGAAAGGGCAATGCACGGTACCGAAGAGGCTAGCAATGGTGGAAAGGTAAAAGTGCATATAATCCATGGACTCAACATTAGTCAAAAGAACTCATATACTTATTACAAAAATTTAGAAGTCATCAAAAATCAAGCACTACGCGCATGCTCCTAGAGGGATAGATTGGTAGGAAAAGACCATCGCTCGTCCCCGACCGCCACTCATAAGGATGCACAAGCCAGGTACACTTCGTGTTTCAAATTTGTTACACAACTTTAACCATACGTGCATGCTACGGGACTTGATAACTTCAACACAAGCATTCTTTAAATTCATAATCATCCAACTAGCATGACTATAATATCACTACCTCCATATCTCAAAACAATTATCAAGTATCAAATTGATCATAGCATCCAATTCACATCCTATGATAGTTTTTATTATACCCAACTTGGATGCCTACCATTCTAGGACCAATTTTATAACCATAGCAAATACCATGCTGTTCTAAAAGACTCTCAAAATAATATAAGTGAAGTATGAGAGACTAGAAATTTCTACAAAATTAAGCCACCGCCATGCTCTAAAAGATATAAGTGAAGCACTAGAGCAAAAACTATCAAGCTCAAAAGATATAAGTGAAGCACATAGCATATTCTAATAAATTTTAATCAAGTAGGCTTCTCCCAAAAGGTGTGTGCAGCAAGGATGATTGTGGTAAACTAAAAATCAAATACTAATATAATACACGACGCTCCAAGCAAAACACATATCATGTGGCGAATAAAAATATAGCTCCAAGTAAAGTTACCAATGAACGAAGACGAAAGAGGGGATGCCTTCCCGGGGCATCCCCAAGCTTAGGCTTTTGGCTATTCTTGAATATCTTGGGGTACCATGGGCATCCCCTAGCTTAGGCTTTTGCCACTCCTTATTTCATAGTCCATCAAATCTTTACCCAAAACTTGAAAACTTCACAACACAAAACTCAACAGGAAATCTCATAAGCTCCGTTAGTGAAAGAAAACAAAACCACCACATAAGGTAGTGTAATGAACTCATTATTTATTTATTTTGGTGTTAAACCTATTGTATTCCAAGTTCTCTATGGTGCATACTACTAAATACTGACCATAGATGCATCAAAATAAGCAAACAACACACGAAAGGCAGAATCTGTCAAAAACATAATAGTCTGTAGCAATCTGTAACTAACGCAAACAACTGGAACTCTAAAAATCCTACCAAAATAGGAAGTCCTGGAAAATTTGTCTATTGATCGGCATCAAAAAGAATCAACGCAAAAACACATTTCTGTGATTTAAAAAAACTAATTTCGTGCGTGCAAAGTTTCTGTTTTTCAGCAGAATCAAATTAACTATCATCATAGGTTATCCTATAGGTTCTACTTGGAACAAACACTAATTAAAACATAAAAACACATCTAAACAGAAGGTAGATGCAAGATTTATTACTAAACAGAAACAAAAACAAAAAACAAAAATAAAATTGGTTTGCCACCCAACTAGCGCTATCGTTTAACGCCCCTAGCTAGGCATAAAAGCGAAGATAGATCTAAGTAGTGCCATCTTTGGCACTCAATTCATAAGTATCTCGCATGATAGATTCATAAGGTAATTTGACTTTCTTTCTTGGAAAGTGCTCCATGCCTTTCCTTAATGGAAATTAGAATCTAATATTCCCTTCCTTCATATCAATAATCGCGTCAATCGTTCTAAGGAAAGGTCTACCAAGAATAATAGGGCAAGAAAGATTGCAATATATATCAAGAACGATAAAATCTACGGGCACCAAATTTATATTTGCAACAATGAGAACATCATTGATCCTTCCCATTGGCTTTTTAATGGTGGAATCCGCAAGGTGCAAATTTAAAGAGCAATCATCAAGATCATGGAAACATAGAATATCACATAAAGTTTTCGGAATCGTGGAAACACTAGCACCCAAATCACACAAAGCAAAACACTCATGATCTTTAATTTTAATCTTTATAGTAGGTTCCCACTCATCATTATTTCTAGGTATAGAAACTTCCAAATTAAGTTTTTCATCATAAGGTTGCATCAAGGCATCAACAATATGTTTGGTAAAAGCTTTATTTTGACTATAAGCATGAGGAGAATTAACAACGGATTGCAATAAGGAAATACAACCTTCTAAAGAACAATTATCATAATCAAATTCCTTGAAATCCGAGATAGTGGGTTCAATGCTATTTAAAGTCATGACCTCTCCAATCCCACTTTTACCAAATTTAGCATCAAGATCTAAAAACTCCGAATTCTTGGGACGCCTTCTAAATAAAGTTGACTCATCTCCAGTCCCATTATTATCAAGATTCATATTGCAAAACATAGATCTAATAGGAGATGCATAAATAACTTTAAGATCTTCATCATTATTTCATGGAAACTAGAAGAACACGCCTTTACAAAGCAATCTTTCTTAGCACCCAATCTAGCGGTTCTTTCCTTGCACTCATCAATGGAAATTCTCATGGCTTTGAGAGACTCATTGATATAATGCTTAGGAGGAGTAGATCTAAGTTTAAGAGAATCAACATCAAGCGAAAGTCTATCAACGTTCCTAGCCAAATCATCAACTTTGAGCAATTTTTCTTCAAGCAAAGCATTAAAATTCTTTTGAGACATCATAAATTCTTTCACACTATTCTCAAAATCAGAGGGCATCTTATTAAAATTACCATAATAATTATTGTAGGAATTTCCATAATTATTAGAGGGATTACTAGGGAACGGTCTAGAATTAAAGTTTCCTCTACAAGCATTGTTTCCAAAACTATTTCTACCAACAAAATTCACATCCATAGATTCATTATTATTCTCAATCAAAGTAGACAAAGGCATATCATTGGGATCAAGAGGAGTATTTTTAGTAGCAAACAACTTCATAAGTTCATCCATCTTTCCACTCAAAACATTGATTTCTTCTATAGCATGCACTTTTTTACTAGAAGATCTTTCGTTGTGCCATTGAGAATAATTAGCCATAATATTATCAAGAAGTTTTGGAGCATCTCCTAACGTGATTTCCATAAACGTGCCTCCCGCGGCCGAATCTAAAAGATTTCTAGAAGCAAAGTTCAAACCGGCATAAAAAATTTGTATGATCATCCATAAATTCAAACCATGAGTAGGGCAATTGCGAATCATCAATTTCATTCTTTCCCAAGATTGGGCAACATGCTCATGATCAAGTTGTTTAAAATTCATAATGTCGTTCCTAAGAGTGATAATCTTAGCGGGAGGAAAATACTTAGAGATAAAAGCATCTTTGCACTTGTTCCAAGAATCAATACTATTTTTAGGCAAAGATGAAAACCAAACTTTAGCACGATCTCTAAGTGAAAATGGAAATAACTTCAATTTAACAATATCATTATCCGTATCTTTCTTCTTTTGAATATCACACAAATCAACAAAGTTGTTTAGATGAGTAGAGGCATCTTCACTAGGAAGGCCAGCGAATTGATCTTTTATAACAAGATTCAGCAAAGCAGTATTGATTTCACAAGACTTAACATCATTAAGAGGAGCAATCGGAGTACTAAGGAAATCATTATATTTGGTATTAGAGAAATCACACAATTTGGTATTATCATGCGCCATGGGAACAAGTAATCCAACACACAAGCAAACAGAAAAAGGCAAGTGAAAAGAGAGGAGAAGATTGGGAAAGAGAGGGCAAATAAAACAGCAAGGGTGAAGTGGGGGAGAGGAAAACGAGAGGCAAATGGCAAATAATGTAAATGCGAGGGATATGAGTTTGTGATGGGTACATGGTATGCCTTGACTTGAGTGAAGACCTCCCCGGCAACGACGCCAGAAATCCTTCTTGCTACGTCTTGAGCTTGGTTTTCCTTGAAGAGGAAAGGGTGATGCATAAATAGTAGCGTAAGTATTTTCCTCAGTTTTTTAGAACCAAGGTATCAATCCAGTAGGAGGCTCCTCAAAGGTCCCACGCACCTACACAAACAAACAAAGAACTCGCAAACAACGCAATAAAGGGTTGACAATCCCTTCACGGCCACTTGCAAAAGTGAGATCTGATAGAGATAGTATGATAAGATAAATATATTTTTGGTATTTTATAATATAGATGCAAAAAGTAAAGATGCAAATAAAAGTAGATTGAAAACTTATATGATAAAAGATAGACCCGGGGGCCATAGGTTTCACTAGTGGCTTCTCTCAAGATAGCATAAGTATTACGGTGGGTGAAAAAATTACTGTCGAGCAATTGATAGAAAAGTGAATAATTATGAGATTATCTAGGCATGATCGTGTATATAGGCATCACGTCCACAACAAGTAGACCGACTCCTGCCTGCATCTACTACTATTACTCCACACATCGACCGCAATCCAGCATGCATCTAGAGTATTAAGTTCATAAGAACAGAGTAACGCATTAAGAAAGATGACATGATGTAGAGGGATAAAGTCAAGCAATATGATATAAACCCCATCTTTTTATCCTCGATGGCAACAATACAATACGTGCCTTGCAACCCTTTCTGTCACTTGGTAAGGACACCACAAGATTGAACCCAAAGCTAAGCACTTCTCCCATGGCAAGAAAGATCAATCTAGTAGGCCAAACCAAACTGATAATTCGAAGAGACTTGCAAAGATAACTCGATCATATATAAAAGAATTCAGAGAAGATTCAAATATTTCTCATAGATAAATTTGATCATAAACCCACAATTCACCGGATCTTGACAAACACACCGCAAAAAAGTTTACATCGAATAGATCTCCACAAGAGAGGGGGAGAACATTGTATTGAGATCCAAAAAGAGAGAAGAAGCCATCTAGCTAATAACTATGGACCCGTAGGTGTATGGTAAACTACTCACAACTCATCGAAGGGGCTATGATGTTGATGTAGAAGCCCTTCGTGGTCGATTCCCCCTCCGGCGGAGCGTCGGTGAAGGCTCCAAGATGGGATCTCGCGGATACAGAAGGTTACGGCGATGGAAATTGTTTTTCGTTGGCTCCCTGGATGTTTTCGGGGTACATAGGTATATATAGGAGGAAGAAGTACGTCGGTGGCCGCTCGTGGGGCCCAGAAGACAGGGGCGCACCCAGGAGGGGTGGGCGCGCCCTCCTATCTCCTGGCCGCCTCGATTGCTTCTTGACTTGCACTCCAAGTCCTCTGGATCATGTTCGTTCCAAAAATCACGCTCCCGAAGATTTTATTCCGTTTGGACTCCGTTTGATATTCCTTTTCTTCGAAATACTGAAATAGGCAAAAAAACAGCAATACGGGCTGGGACTCCGGTTAGTGGGTTAGTCCCAAAAATGATATAAATATGTAAAATAAATCTCATAAACATCCAAAAGGGGTAATATAATAGCATGGAACAAACAAAAATTATAGATACGTTGGAGACGTATCAGAGCATCTGCATTTGGTTTCACCAATATAGGCGATCAATCTACCCTGGAAGCACTCGCGATCGGAGAGGCTCTTGCCCTAGCCGATGACCTTAACCTACACCACATTCAGATAGCCTCGGACGGCAAAGGGGTCGTTGAAGAGATCAAGAAGGGAGGTGCAGCCAGCTATGGCGCAATTGTCCAAGAGATAAAACTACATTCAATTTCTTTTATTTCATGTAAGATAGGTCATGAGTTTAGGAGCTCAAATTACGAAGCTCACAATCTGCGAAGTATGCTTTATCTTTGGGGCCTGGCCGCCATGTCTGGCTTGGGCAACCTGAAGGGATTCCTTTCGTCCCTCTAAACATTGTCACGGTTGAATAAAAACTTTGGGAGATTGCCTCAAAAAAAGAAAAGCAACGCGAAGCTGACTAGAACAAGGTGAAGCTGACTATCGATATCACATCATCACATCTAGTCATCTTCTCTCTCTTGTGCAATGCCCTATCTTTCTAATTTCTTATTCCGCCTACTTTGATTGATCTAAACAATCAAATGGAGATTCTCAAAGAGGTCACAGATCTGGTTTTAATTTTTTTGAAAAGGAGGTAATTTTTGTTTTGCCTTAACCATTAATTAAGTATAAGAGACGACCTTACTTGAACAGGATCTGTTCTATAGTAGTGGTACCGCTGCATCCTTTACTGTTGAACATGTGTACATGTACGTTGGTCTGGGTCCTGTATGCAGTACCTGTAGTATCTGTCTCCCTCTGTATGTACGTGTATTTTAGGAGACAAAGATACCGGTCGCACCCCTTTTACCTATATATATGTGCCTAGTGCACGATCAATCAATTATCATTGCACCAAATCATTCTCTACATGGTATCTATCACAAGTCGATCTTCCAGCTTCCACTAACCCTAGCGCCGCCTCGGGCCGCCGCCGCCGCCACGACCTTCCGCCGCCGCCACCACCCCTCCTCCCCGCGGGCCCTTCCTCCATCGCACGCCTCCCTCTTCACGCCGCTCCGCCCCTTCCCGCCATGCCGCCTGTCTCCGCCACTGCGCCGCCTCTCCTCAGTCACGTCGCCGCCTCCCTCCCCATGATCCCGCCGCCATGTCTTCCAGCGCCTCCACCTACTCCAACTCCTTCGCCGTTGACCCCGCCGAGATCCGTGACATCAACGTCCACGCATGCGTCCCCGTCATCCTCGACGCCTCCAACTCCACATACTTCGCATGGAAGATGTACTTCACGCTGCTCTTCCGCGAGAACAATCTTGTGGACCACGTGGATGGCACCGTGGACTCCCGCGCCATGGTGGACAACGCCGAGTGGACCGCGATTGACGCCACGATCATCCGGTGGTTCTTCACCACCATCTCCAAGAACTTGTTCCACACGGCCTCTTCACCGACAACAAGCTTTAGCGCCGCGTTTTTTCAGCAGGAATTTTTTGACTGTCACCAGGATGAACAATCCATTGATGATTATTGTCGTCGCTAGAAGACGTTTGCGGATGAGCTATGTGACATTGGAGCCAAGGTGGACGACGACCTCCTCCTCAGCACGCTCACCGCCGGCCTCAACGAGGACTTCGGCAACGCCGCCTCCAACCTCACCTTGATGCCGGAGCCCTCCTTCCTGAAGTTTGTGGCGTACTTGAGGTTGGAGGAGTGCCGGATGAAGGGAGTCAAGAAGCGCGTGCAACACCACGTCCTCACCGCCGGCACCTCAGGCGGCGCCCCTCCATCAACCGCCCACCCGCGCAACCCTTTCTACCTATATATATGTGCCTAGTGCACGATCAATCAATATATATGTGCCTATATACCGGTCGCACCCCTTCTACCTATATATATGTGCCTAGTGCACGATCAATCAATATATATGTGCCTATATACCGGTCGCACCCCTTCTACCTATATATATGTGCCTAGTGCACGATCAATCAATTGTCGATGCACCAAATCATTCTCTACATGGTATCTATCACAAGTCGATCTTCCAGCTTCCGCTAACCCTAGCTGCCGCCTCGGGCCGCCGCCGCCGCCGCTGCCCCAAGCCGCCGCCACCATCCCTCCTCCCCGTGTGCCCTTCCTCCATCGCACGCCTCCCTCTCCACGCCGCGCCGCCCCTTCCTGCCACGCCACCTATCTCCCGCCGCCGCGCCGCCTCTCCTCAGCCGCATCGCCGCCTCCCTCCCCACGATCCTGCCGCCATGTCTTCCAACACCTCCACCTACTCCAACTCCTTCGTCGTCGACCCCGCCGAGATCCGCGACATCAACGTCCACGCACGCGTCCCCGTCATCCTCGACGCCTCCAACTCCACATACTTCGCATGGAAGATGTACTTCACGCTGCTCTTCCGCGAGAACAATCTTGTGGACCACGTGGATGGCACCATGGACTCCCGTGCCATGGTGGACGATGCCGAGTGGACCGCGATCGAAGCCACGATCATCCGGTGGTTCTTCACCACCATCTCCAAGGACTTGTTCCACACGGTCGTCAGCGCCGGCGATGACGCCTGTGCCATGTGGGTCAAGCTGAACGGCCTCTTCACCGACAACAAGCTTTAGCGCCGCATTTTTTCAGCAGGAATTTTTTGACTGTCACCAGGATGAACAGTCCATTGATGACTACTGCCGCCGCCAGAAGACGTTGGCGGACGAGCTCTATGACATTGGAGCCAAGGTGGACGACGACCTCCTCCTCAGCACACTCACCGCCGGCCTCAACGAGTACTTCGGCAATGCCGCCTCCAACCTCACCTTGATGTCGGAGCCCTCCCTCCCCAAGTTTGTGGCGTACTTGAGGTTGGCGGAGCGCCGGATGAAGGGGGTCAAGAAGCGCGTGCAACACCACGTCCTCGCCGCCGGCACCTCACGCGGCGCCCCTCCATCGGCCACCCACCCGCGCCGTGATAACCCACAAGTATAGGGGATCGCAACAGTTTTCGAGGGTAGAGTATTCAACCCAAATTTGTTGATTCGACACAAGGGGAGCCAAAGAATATTCTCAAGTATTAGCAGCTGAGTTGTCAATTCAACCACACCTAGAAACTTAATATCTGCAGCAAAGTGTTTAGTAGCAAAGTAATATGATAGTGGTGGTAACGGTAACAAAGTAAAGACAGCAAAAGTAATATTTTTGGTATTTTTGTAGTGATTGTAACAGTAGCAACGGAAAAGTGAATAAGCGGGAACCAGTATATGGAAAACTCGTAGGCACCGGATTAGCGATGGATAATTATGCCGGATGTGGTTCATCATGTAACAGTCATAACATAGGGTGACACAGAACTAGCTCTAGTTCATCAATGTAATGTAGGCATGTATTCCGTAAATAGTCATACGTGCTTATGGAAAAGAACTTGTATGACGTCTTTTGTCCTACCCTCCCGTTGCAGCGGGGTCCTTACGGAAACTAAGGGATATTAAGGCCTCCTTTTAATAGAGAACTAGACCAAAGCATTAACTCATAGTGAATATATGAACTCCTCAAACTACGGTCATCACCGAGAAGTATCCTGATTATTGTCACTTCGGGGTTGTCGGATCATAACACATAATAGGTGACTATAGACTTGCAAGATATGATCAAGAACACACATATATTCATGAAAACATAATAGGTTCAGATTTGAAATCATGGCACTCGGGCCCTAGTGACAAGCATTAAGCATAGCAAAGTCATAGCAACATCAATCTCAGAACATAATGGGGGAACGACTTGTGTAGAATCTGAGCTTGCTGTACAAAAATAGAAGAAATGATGTTGGGCCGTTGGATGAGAGATCGATAGCACAGGTCCGGATGGAGGGATCTTACAAAATTTGCAAAAAGGTCCAGCGCTACAAGAAAATTTGCTTTCGCTGCCCTCCCTAGTCTCTACCAAATCCTTACACAGCGAGGGCACAGGATCAAAAATTTCTCGGTGGCGGGGGCGGCGGCGGCGGCAGCTCAGATCCTGAGCCAAGCCGGGCGGGCTCGCGCAGCAAAGATGCTGATCCATCTCCTCTCCAATGGCTCCTAACCGTATCGTCGCCGGTGGCGCAGTTTGAGGCAGATTAGATCGGATTCCTTACCTCCTCCCCATTCTCAGGCTCCCAGATCAGCTCGCGGCCATCCTCCTCCACCCCCACCCCCACTCCCTCTCGTGATTCAGCACTAGCTCTCGGAGGTCGTGGATCCTTGCCTCCTTCCCGGTCGGCCGCTTCTGGTTCTCCGAAGAGGCCACCCCACCACGGTTCTTCGTTCTTCAGGTAAATATAAATGTTCAATTTTTATTAGCTATGAGATTGGTAGTACATCTCTATAGTTTTTTATTCTTTCTACTTGTTATTGTCGAATCTGTCCATTTAGTTGCTGGGCATTGTGTATTGCCAACAGAAGAACAATGAACAACAGCTTGAGTACAGTAGAAGCAGATCCGTTCTGGGGTGATGCTTATGTTTTTTGGATTCTTATTTTACCCAGACGCAGCATGTTGATTAGTGCTGTGACATAATTATGGTATTGTGTATTGCTACCATAAGCAGCGCACCAACTGTACATAAACGCTAACCTGTTTCTAGCAGGAAGCAATACACTAGCAAATCTAGCTATTCTGGTGATTCTTCAGTGGCAAGCCGAAACGCACACACGAGACACAGTGGCTATTTTTTTCTCTCTCTTTCCATGCAAAGATACATATGCTGATGCATGGATATATACGCGCCCATGCAGCCGACTTGTACAACTCTGAATCTATTTCAAACCGGTTACTTTCCTAATCTAATCACTAGGACTACAATAGGAAACAAACAACTATTCGCTATGGACTAGTTTGTTAATTCCAACAGCTTGGTGGATCGCTGCTAGACAACTTTCCAAATTGTATCGAAAAACACAGATCTGAATTTAAAATTGTCCGTCATACCCAAACTCTTGAATTTCTATGCAGAAAGGGAATATGTACTGTAATTAATTACATTTGTTATTGGTTGGGTGCTCACTCCAGTATTTGTATGCACATGAATATTTTCTTGTCCTTCTGTTTAGCTTTTTGTACCAGAGTAACTAATTACACTAGTAGAACGCCCGTGCGTTGCTACGGGCTATAGTGCATATGAATGAATCAAATAAATGATTAACGTCGTCTCCATGGTTGAAACTCACTTCTCCGTCATACGCAAGGAGGAATCCCCGCCAACCACCCCGCTCTCTACCCTGATTCACCCCACGCCCCATGTTCATGCGAATCCACCACCATCATCAAGAGGGACCAGGCACGCGCCGCACGTGACCCCC
>NC_041386.1:673262605-673268312 GCF_002162155.2 Triticum dicoccoides | reverse complement strand
TCCGAGCTATTCCCACGTTGTAACATACAGTGAAATGTCATGCATTACCACGACAAAACAAGGATGTTTGTTGTTAGGCATGTAACTGATATGCTACCGTGTCCGATATTAAGTCTTAAAGCAACTGAGCAATGCATTTACCTTTCTATCCTAACCAAAAAATTGTACGACTTGATGAAATAAATATATGAACCGCTCGCTCATGCGATTTGATGCAAAGACATCTCGAATGAAAATGTACTTTTCTAAATTTAAAAGTAGAAAATTTATTACGCTCAGACAACCGTAATTGAACGGACCAACCACAACCCTCATCCCGCTCACTCTCAACCATCACTCTTATCACAAAATCAACCCATGTTCTAGGTGAGCCAATGATCGACAGGCCGTGTTAGGCCAGGAACGAGGTACAAGACGGCAACCGCCTACCTATCTTAGTGAGGATTAAAAAAATAGACAGAATGATCAAACAATTTTTCCGATTCAACAATTATGTGTCCAGCAGGGATGCACGTGGTTTCCATTCATAGCAACAAATACTGATTCCCTCTACCGCTTCATTCCTTGTGTCTCTCATTATTCATCTTCTCCTCTTGCAAGAAAGATAGTGTGTGTCTCTCCTTAATCGCCCTCTCCTCTTGCACGAAAGACAACACGTCATCATTCCCCCTGCTCCTCCACCCCCTCCATCACAATTCTCAAGGCTCTAGCATTATCGTTGTTTCAACGATAACCTGGGAGAAGTATCTGCGCCTTTTAAAAATAACATAATCTAGTTTTCATGATAATTGTTCCATCCAAACCTAGAATGTACTTTTACTTCTTTCTTGATGATACAAGAGTACTATGGTACAATAGCCTAATATATCTGATCACTTTTACAAACACATCTTTGTTAGAACCAGTAGCTTAGAACACACACGTTGGATTTTTGTTGTATCAGGTTCTTTTAGATTTTACTCCCGTCGTTCCGATATACAAGTCTTTTTAGAAATTTCAATGAGGACTATATACGGATGTATATAAACATATTTTAAAATATAGATTCACTCATTTTGCTCCGTATGTAGTTCACATTGAAATCTCTAAAAAGACTTAAAATAGGAACGGTGGTAATATACATAACATGGGAAACATCCGCAATGGCCTCGTGTGACTTCGCCTGTGTAAACATCAGATAAATAATAGACTGCAACTGTAATCTCATGTGAGTTTTTTCACAGTGTTGAAGCCGTATAAAGATGGTAAGCCATCTGAAAAAGGCCAGATCTGGAAAAACATGCAGCAAGGAAACTGAACCATTTATAGGAGAACAGTAAGGAAACCGAACAATATATTCAGGGACGAACACGATGTACTGGTATTTTTTAAATATAAGCAGCTCCCATGGCACCATAGACAAATATGATACATGTTATATGCATGTATACGTAACAAATATGGAGGAACTATTTTGTTAATTCTCATCCATATACTCACAAAATTCCACTTTGACAAAATAGCTGATTGAACAGGCGTAGAGCATTTTCTTAAATATATTGATAAAAGCTCTAATAAATAAGGAAGAGGGAGAAAGCAAAAGCACATATTGGAGACCAGTGAAGAAAGTAATGTTTCCCTGACTTGATGTGCCACGCCATTCAACAGCTGGCGCTCTTCATGCACAGGTGCAAGTGTTCACCATGTTGGTGGTCCTTGCTCCGTCTAGAGCTTTATTGCTCTTTCAAGGTAGCCCCGTACAAATTACATGAAATTATGTTGCCAAAAGAACTCTTTTTTGGTACATTGCACATCTATCAGAGCATCTTCTCATAAGTCATCTGAGTTATCTCTTCCAAAAGTTAAAGAGCTATATGAATTAACCCGCCAGCAATATAAAATTATTAACCTAAGATCAAGCAGGGCCACATTTGTCTGAAAAATAAAAAAGTTATAAATTAATGCACAAAAAATAAGGCCAGACAATTTAATAGAATTTATTTACATTCAGGAATAAATTAGAAGGGCCTACCTACCGGAGTATTAGTGCAAAGTTGTACGGTCAGAGCCGGAGAATGTTTTTACTAAATACAGTAATGTAATAGGACCACTGAAATATTTGAGCAATACATGCACATAGGTTAGTCTTGTATCTGACATGCATACCAACAAAAATACCAGCTTTCCCACACAGTTAGCAAATATGATTCTGTAGTTTCCACCTGAACATTGGAGATAGCAAGCACAACTCTCAGTCTGTCACACAACAATGAGTGAAATCCCTCAATAGAGAAAAAATGATTTTACTATATTTACAATTGTTTATGTCCGGTACCTCATAACATCTCATTCCTAGTTAATAATTAATGCATAAAAGACTAAGGCCAGGCAGTTTAATAGTTTAACTTATTTACATTCATGGCATAAATTAGAGGGTTCGACCTACTGGAGTATTCATGCAAAGTTGTACGATCAGTGCCAGAGCATGTGTTATACTAAGTACAGTAATGTAATAGGCCCAGTGAAATATTTGAGCAATACATGCACATTGGTTAGTGTTGTATCTGACCTGCATACCAACAAAAATCCCAACTTCTCCCCAAAGTTACCAAATATGATTATGTAGTTTCCACCTAAACACTGGAGACAGCAAGCACAACCGCCAGCCTGTCACACACCAAAGAGTGAAATCCCACAATAGAATTATAATATTTTACTATGTTTACAATAGTTTATGTCCGGTGCAAGTACCAGGACAGACATGCCTTGAAAAGGGAAATGTTACTAAAGCCATTCAATATTGCTATCTGCAATACATAGTGGATAATTGGACATATAAGCATAAGGCATGTCAAATTTCACATGTATAAAAAAGTAGCCAATAATATACAAGAAATAATTGAAATCCACTTCACTTGCAATGGGTTTTCAAAATAAAAATGAAATCCAACGATGTATACTTTCATATCTGATGCACAAAATAAAGAAAGTAGCACAAACACATAACTCTGTAGTGTGCAATGCATTACAAATGATAGATATCACCCTTTCTTGTGGAGAAGACCCAGGTCATATATTAAAGAACACCAGTGGTATAAGCACCCTAGAGAAAACACAAATCACAATCGGGTCCTTGGGGCTGCGACCCACCACAAACTCAGATACAACAAACTCAGATGCGGGCTCAAGGCGCGCTCCCGCACCAACATGGAGCCGACGTGACCTTGTAGAGTGCGGACGGATTCTTCGCGACAGGGAAGTCGTTAACCTCTGCCCAGTAGGACCATCACACCGGAGGTGCAACATGACAAAGAAGCACCGAGGACGAGGCATGGGGAGATCAGGCGCTGCTCTACATTTTGCCGGCATGATCTTGTAGAGTGCAGACAGGTTCTTTGCGGCCAGGAAGTCGTCAACCTCGGTTCAGTAGGACCAGCACACCGGAGATGCAACATGATGAAGAACCACCAAGGACAAGACATGGGGAGATCTAGCGCCGATCCAACTCCTGAACATGACTCCTAGGCTCCATGATGAGGGATGAAGCACGCCCAGCCGCCATGGGGAAGAAGACAGGAGACGAAATCTCCACGGTATGGCAACCTTCTCCATCGCGATGGCCATACCCAGAAACACCAAAGCTCGACAGGTCCAACGGATCCCGAGACACCAATCTACACGCACCCCGTCGAGGCCCAGAGGACGACAACGCATAGGGAAAGGAACAACACCAACTTTATTCGCATCGGCATCACATCTGCCTCCTGAGCGCTGCCGGCTAGAAACCAACCCACACACCCTATATACACACCAAAGCAGAGAACAGGGGCTCCCCCACCCTCTCGCTGCTGGAGCGATCAACAGAGGGGAAGGGAACTCAGAGTCTCACCTATGAGCTAATCCCAAACATAAATATCTGACTGTTATATTAAAACCTTTGCTAACCAAAAGTGAACACGATAAGTTGCTGACACTTGCCAATCATGTATAAACATCGAAGATGAGTAGAGTTAACAACAAATCCCATGTTGGGGAAGACAAGCTGTCCTCAGGTAATAGTAACTATTTAGATTTATACCGTGTTGTTGAAACGGAACAACAAAAAGTCCCGGTCTTTTAGGCAAGTAACAGTAACTATATAGACCGAGGGAAAAGTATAGTGCTGAAATACATACAACATATACCACTGTAATGTTGGCTATGAAGTGAGTGAAAAAACAAAATTGAAAATCAAGCTCCGTTACTTCAGCTATTTAATACAAACAAAGGTGAAATCTAACAGTATAAAACTTCAACAAGAGTAATGGGATACTCTAAGGCATGTTTAGATAAACCTGCTTACCTGCATATGAATTTACATAATCCATAGAAACGAAAGTTACTTGTTGCCATTAAGAATATCTTCTGCTCAAATTTGTCGCCATTAACAACATGTTTAGATTACTTCGATGGGAGTAATGAGATGCTGTAAGGTATGTTTAGATTAATCTTGCTTGATATACTGGATAGCCATGGTGCAATTGTGCAATTTATTTTAATGTGTATGTGATGGAGCAATCACTTTCTGAAATAAAACAGGATGTCATTGTAATGGCACTAAGTATCTAGGTAATGTTGGGCAAATAAATGCATGCCAAAATAATCGACACATCAGTCTACATAGAATTATGCCATCATGGAGACCTTCAAATAAATTTACTATAGTGAAACAAAATATTAATAGAAAGATTAATTAAATAAATTACAAAATATTAAAAGGAAATTTATAACAAAACCAGAATGTCAAAGTTCAGCACTATGTTGCATAGTTATTGTTCTTTGGAGATCACAGTAACGCTGGCTATCACCATACTTGTTGATAATTCATTTTTTAGCCCATGGATGATAGATGCATTAGAAGTTCACCTTCGCAATGCATGGCCTCAGCGAAAGACTCCACAATTCAGAAAGACACGACCAGTTGCTGGCTAGATTTCCCGGCTTGGTCACAAATCAATGGAGGGGACACACACACATACAACAGCTACTCTCGACCCCTACATCGCTACCTCATCCCAGCGCCTCCATCGGCACCACCCCTAGCGGCGTTGGCACCAGCCTGCCATCTTAGGCTGCTAGGCTTCACTCCAAATGGCACCGCTCCACATCGACAACACCTCGGACAACCGCCACATGGTGTCACACCACAGATGTCGCTCCAGCTTCCACATCCATGTTCTAGTCCCCAGTCCATGCCCGCTCATGCTCTGTTGCCGCTGTCGCACTCGTGCTCCGGAGCCGCCGCCGCCACCTAACTACTCTCTCCCTCTCTCGATCTACTGAGGCCATGGGTTGAAAGTCTATGATGTCTCTCGATCTCGATCTCGATCTCGATTTACCGAGCCCATGGACTGAAAGTCTAACAACGTGTTTGGATCGAGGCCAAAGCAAACCAGGAGCTCTTGAACTACAATGCAGAAACTTACAAGATTCACAAGAAATGGCTTACTCTTTGCAAAATCGCAGTTCTTACTTGGAGTAACAGTGAACCGTGATTGAGTGGAAAAAGCAAATGACTGAAAAATAAAGTATCCTTCCTAAGAGCAATAGGGACATTTCCGATCTTGGATAACTCCAATTTCCCCATCCTCGTGCAAGAAACGCCCCAGCCACCCATCCCCATGTTCGCTCCTCGCTGCCCTCCTCTTCTCTGCTCAAAGTAATAACTTTGCATTGGTACAATTTAGAG
>NC_041386.1:673246377-673262153 GCF_002162155.2 Triticum dicoccoides | reverse complement strand
AGGCATTACTCAAAGTAATTCTTTAGGGAACTCCAAAGAGACGAAAATCAAAGCTAGAGTTGTCACGTAGTAAGATATAAAGCAGAAGGGAAGCCTGAACAAATAAGGACTCGCAATAACAAGCGCCAAACAGGCCAACATCGCAAATATTCAGCAGTAATAAAGCAATCAATCAAAAAAATTGCACCATCCTGTACCATCAACAAAATAATCTCCCTTTTAGACTGGAATACCTAATTGAAAATGTAATTGCCAAGACCAAGCTGCAATGATTTTTCTTGTTAAGTTGTCTACAACCTTTTTAATCACAGAAACCTAATGGACCACTCATCATTGATTTTATAAGAGAAAAATGTACTTCCGAAAGTTGCACACTATCGCACAGAGTAATCTGAAGTCGGTAGATTAGCTCTGCTTGATCTCTGTAGGAAATATACCATAATATATTTGCTATAATTATATTACGACATCTATAAGTTGTTCACCAGTATAATTAAAATCAAAATTAACATCAAGTCATTGAATAATCAATAATAGTCCTTGTATGATTGTAATCTCAATGTAAAAATGACAATGTAGCAGATTCAATTAAGGCATTCCTTACCTCGCCATGAAGTAGTCATGTTTTCTTTTCCTCTTAGAAGTGCCAGAGTTGCAGCCTCGATTCTACCGCATTTGCCGTCATTGAACTGAATGGCCAGTGAGCAAGTAAAGAAACCCTAGATGCACTGCCTTAGTAAAAGAACCGCAAGTAATCATCTAGAAAGGAATGGTAGGTCAACAGCTAAATCATCTAAATAAAGGACTGACATAACATGAAAGCTCTAGTCAGGTTAACAAAATCACAACCTTTTTTGTACAATTGGTAGCAATTATGAGCTAAGAACTTTCATGGTTTGAACCAGTACCTCTTCCTCCCGCCCAAGCACATTACCTCATAACCTCATCCTCCTTATCATGGGAGCAGATATTTGACAAGCACACGAAGGACTCAGACATTTATATGTCTATTTTTTAAAATACTTGACATTTGGAAAGTAAGTATTCCACCTGGGTGCATCTATGAACCTTGCTAGTTTTCTTCACAAACCCCTGCCCGACCAAAATTACATTACCACTGAATCTTGTAAGAAGAAAACAAGTTTAGTAAATGCAATGCAGTGTGCATCAACATAATAACTCATTAATGTATATAGCTCTATGATCTCCAACAAGGAATGTGGGCATTCAATTGTCAAGGTTGCATTTCTTTCAGTTCTTTCGAGAGACCAACGGGAACATTGCCCTTCAATGGGGAACAAAATAGAGTACGTTCTACAGCTATTCACAAGCCCATTTAGTTGTAGTAGCGACCCAATGGGGAACTTCTCTATTATTAGACACTTGCTCACGCAGATAATAGTCAAAAAGAAATGATGAAACAAATGCATTGGTGAATTACCTGTAGCATACTCCACATAAATGTATTTTTCTACAGAGCAATATATATTGCAATGCACAATGTCATCATCTACAGAGCAATGTAGATTCCTTGTCACCTCCATAACGACTTCAACACAGCAAAGTTGATACTCCCTCCAATCCGTATTACTTGTTGCTGAAATGGATGTATCTTAGATGTATGTCAATTATAGATGCATCTATTTCAACGACAAGTAATTTGGATCGGAGGGAGTATTCTACTTTGATCTGCATGAAAGCATCCAAATTCAGAATTCCAATCTCCTACAATGTTAACTGTAAAATACAATTTGGCCAAAACTACATGCACTACCCGAAACTACAAAATGCCCTGTCATTACCTTTATTGCATGCTTGACTGCATACTGAAACATGGGGCCAAATGGTAGCTCTAATCATGTCAGTCCTTGTCAGTTGTCGTTCTAACACCGTTAGAAATATTTTTCGCTGAAGAGTTTCATTAAAACTCAGCTAGATGCCTTTCCCAAAAATAGTAGTATTTTATATGAAGAGAACAATATAGGATCCACACACACGAAGATTTCAGTAACGGAAGCATAAATATGAGTACTGTCAGCGGAAGTCATATTCAGTACTTTGATGGAGAATATCAGTGTCATCTTTAGAAGAATTTGGCCAGATGTCTAATTTAATTACACGAACACCTATTTGCAGTGCCTTGATGATGAGAACATCACTATAGTCACTGATTAGCTGATTGCCAGTAAAATATGATTACTGTCCGGTGTAATGAAATAGCGGGACAATGATGCATTGATGTCATGGTGGACCTGGGAACATGAGATTTACATCAAAATTCAGAATAAAGCTTGTAACAGCACATAGTTGCTAGGAAAATAAATAAACAAATAGAGCAAATGACGGCCAGCAGAATATTAAAATAAAGTTACCCATCAAGTTTGCTACAAATTCAATTATTGAGGATAATGCCTGCAAATTCCATTTAGAGGACCTCGACCTCTGAATCATATGTTTCATCCAGTTATGGAGAAGAAAGGCACGTACTACAAAACTCATTTATGAAGCTAAACACTTGCTATATGCCAAGATCAGAAGATCGACACTTACTATATCAGGCTCTTCATTGTCATCTCGTCATACTGATACTGCATTGGAGGGCTATATATAAACTTCAGTAATCTGGAAATATGTAGACCGTAGTTGATACTGTAACTTAGTGACACAACACATGGTATGATAGCTAAAAGGAGAGGCTATCAATTGTCATTTTTTTGCACTGATGTGCCTGTGAAAACCACCATTGATTCGATTTGATGTGTACCATAGATTCTGCGCCTGCTCCCTCAGCTCCATGGCTTCCTGAAATAAAATTTCCCAGCGTCAGATCCGTTCAAATAAAAGGCAGATAGAGCAACTGAAGAAGAGCCCATCTGAATCTGATCACATACGTTGCCGAGAGCATTGAGCTTACCTCGCACCAGCACGCGGGCGCCGACAAGGAGGGTTGGAGGAGGCGGCGGTGCTGCCGACGCCGGCGTTCGGAGACTGGCGAGTATGAAATAACGGACAACATATATGACTGAAACTCCATAATTTGGTTGACTGTGGACAAACCAAAGCAATACATAAAAATGTCACCAGCAATACATAACATATTACATTGAAGATTCAAGTCAAGCAGGAAAATAGTTCATTGTCAACTTGTCACTGTCGAAAAATCACAAAGTTACAGAGAGTCAGAGCTGATTCATTTGCATCACAAAGTTTCTCATGGGCTCATGGCACTGTCCTCTTATTCAGTTCCGTCAACACCTTGAAGAAGACTAAGATCACCCTAACTTGATACTGCATCGGCGACACCAGCAGTCCAGCACCGAGAGAGAGAGAGAGAGAGAGAGAGAGAGAGAGAGAGAGAGAGGAATAGACCGCTACCAGATCTCATTCCCTGCTGCCACCAGTCCTCATTCCCGTCCGCAATCGGCCCCGGCTCCCCCGCTGCCATCACTTGCAGACATAGAAAGGAGAGGCCAAGGCATCCTTGGCAGAGAGATGAGAGGAGGTGCTGACCTACATAGCTCGCCATCACCTGCGCAGACCGTCGGAGGAGGAGCAAGTAGCCCACGGCGCCGAGATCCATGACGCGGCCATGAAGGCACCTGCAGAGAGGAACGTCACGTAGTTCAGAGAAAAAAGAGAGAGAGAGAGAGGAAAGAGGAGAAAGGAGAGAGGGAGGCACGGCGGTGGGGTCCTGCTATCTGCTCCCGGCGAGGTCAGGAAGCACTCGGCGGCGGCGGCGGAGTAGGAGGGGCGGGGGAGGAGGAGGGGCTAGGAACCCTAGCCAGGGTGAGGGAACTGTGGGTCGCTCAAGGGCACTCTGGAGGCCTCGCTCGCTAGTGCGTGCGTGCGGTTCGTGGATTTTTCGGATGCGAGGGCTTCTGTTTCGTAGGTTAACCGTGATTGATCGTTTTAGGTCTTTTTTCTATCTGTGAACTGGCGCGGTTCAGGATGGCCGTAGTTGTAACTTGATGTTTTTTTTATCGGTTGGGAGGTAAAATGCGGTGGATCGGTGGAAAGCGGGAGGTGGGACGAAGTACCAAAAATAACCGGGGGAGGTGGGACAAAAATTGACCGGCGAAGACTACCAACTGCTCCATTAGGAGTAGAGATTTCCTTATGCAAAGTGTCTTGTTTGGGGCGGGGTTTCTACTTCATGAGACAGAAGAATCCTATATTTGGTTGTTCAGGTCATTTCTTAGAGCAATGGGTGTGGTTGCGCCTAGAGTGATTATAACTGATGAATGTGTTAAGATGAAAAATGCAATTGGAAAACTCTACCAAATACGACACATCGATTGTGCATGTGGCACATTATGGAAAAGGTTCCAGGGAAGGTACGTCCGGAATTGAGGAATAACCTTGTGTTCTATGATAGGCTGAAATATTGTGTGTGGAATTCTAAAACACCTGCTGAATTTGAGGATAGATGACAGTCTTTCATCACAAAGTTTCAGTTGGAGGAGCACGAATGGTTCACCAAAAGGTATAGGCTTCGTGCGACATGGATACCAGCTTATTTCATGGACATTCACCTAGCTGGTCTACTCAGGACAACTTCTATTTCAGAGAGTGCAAATTCATTTTTTAAACGTTTCATCCGTCGCAAGCTTACCTTTTTGAGTTTTGGCTAAGATTTGACACTGCTTTGAAAGCTCAAAGGCAAAGTGAGCTAATGGCTGATAACACAAGTGAATACACAACAAGTGAGTTGTTGACATCATGGGAAATAGAGAGACAAGGCAGAGCACTATTCACACATGAGGTTTTTGAATTGTTTCAGGCTCAGGTGCTTGCTGCCAGAGATGATTGTGTTGTTCAGCAGATAGAAAATTGTGAGGGAATTAAAATCATGTTTGTCAGCGATCAGTACAAGAAGATTAGAGAAGTGTGTTATGACACAACATCCATGACTGCTAAATGTTCTTGCAAGCTTTTTGAGTCCAAGGGAATTGTGTGTCGTCACATTATTAGGGTATTGAGGGGTGCAAAAATAAATGAATTGCCAAGCCTTTATATTCTTAAGCGATGGCAGAAAATTTGCAAAAGGTATATTTATTATCATGTAGATGTAAACACATTAATCTACCTTGACCCACATGATGTGATGATGTGATTTTTTTTCCTATTTCCTAGGGACATTGTCTATGATGGGGAAGGGAATATTCTTGAAGAAAATTTAATAGATCCAATTGACATTACTGTGAAAAGGAAGATAGTTGTTGTGAGGGATAAGTTAGAAGATCTCATACGAAATTCCAAACACTCCATGGAAGGAATTGAATTCCTGCACAATAGTTTGTGTAGCATTGAGTTGGGTTTAGCCCAACTAGTTTCGTCTATACCATGCAATACACAAGAAAATGAGGAGTCGTGTATTGGGAGCATCATTCCAAAGCATGTTATCATCCTCACACCTAAGGATATCAATGCAAGGGGCAGATGCTCTAGAATAAAGGGGCATAGGGATGGTGTGAGGAGTGGATCTGGTGAGAAGAGAAGGCCTGGAATTCATCAAAAATTCGCGCGCAAATGCAACATTTGTAAGGAAATGGTGTTTCATGATGCAAGAACATGTTCTAAGAAACAAACGACAAAACAATAGAGGTTTGTGCTTCTTCTTGCTTCGAAGACTACCACTTATTTGTCTTGCTATGACCACTCAACTAGGTTGATTGAAACGATTAGGCATACATAGATAATTTACCAGAGATATGTGTGCCTTCCATTTTTACTGACCTATGGTATCGCAACAGCAAGGAGTATATGATTTAGTACTAATCCTTCATCCATGACATGAGCCTATCTGGCATCTTGTTCATTTATATTTTCCTGTGATGTTGTGGTTTTCTTATTATTGAAGGTATAATATAATGCATGCCACCAAGTTTGTTGTTTATAGCTATCAAATTTGAATAATAATTTACATCTACAGGGCATTGATAAAACTCCCTTTAAATTGCTCAATGCCACTTATTTGTCGTCCCCATTTGTGCACCAATCATGGAATTGTAATCCATTTATCGTAGGTCTATAATGGAATAATGAACTATGCTGCAACAAAATATTTGTACTCTCTCTGTTATGTTTCCTTGGTTGGACATATAGAACGACTATCTCTCTTCTCAAGATATGCTATTTGGTATATTTTGTTGACTGACCCCTATTTACTTGTGTGTTCACCTAGGTAGATCGAGCTGATCAAGTGTATAAGAGCCCATGGAGGTTGTCATCTCTTTCCCAGCAGGAAGCTCGATTGCTTGGAAGCACTAACACGAGGTAAAACGACAGATATTTTCGGTCTTGTACCAGCAAGATGCTTGTTGGGCGATGATAATTTCAGTCTTTACCACTTGGTCTTGCCAGCCATGTACTAAAAATGATCTGTATGCCTCATGTACCCAAGTACTCAAATGCTTGCTGAGCACCGATAATTTCAGTCCTTAATTTGCTCTACTTCCAGTATGACATGTATGCGTGGTTCTACTTGCCTCTTCGTGATGTGTTCTCATGTACTGAAATGCTTGCCGAGCAGCTATAATTTCATTCCTTAGGTTGCTATATTTCCAGTTTGACATGTACGTGTGATTCTACCTGATCGGGGATGGCTTATTATCCCATGTGCTCAAATATTTGTTATATATACGGTTGTTTCTTAGTGACCAAGATGTTCAACTCTCTTGAAAAGTTAGTGGTGTAACATAAATGTGTCTGGATTTTGTGCAGTAAATATTTGCTCAGATTTTATATGAGACCAGTTGTTTCAAACTAAGAGATGGGCATCAGCACAGTTCATGTCTGAAAATAGTTGTATTTCACGAAGACTTGAGGTGCATAATGCAAAATGTCCTATTTCATGTCTAACTGTCAGAGGGGGTTTTCTGTAAACTCTACATTAAGTGGGCTGAGATCCCTCCACCTAAATCTGTACCATTGATCTCCAATCTAGTGGTCCAGGATGTCTTTTTCTATTTTTGTACAGCAAGCTCAGATTCTACACAAGTCGTTCCCACATAATGGATACTAGGGATCAAACCCTAACAAAACTAACTCGATTACATGATAAATCTCATCCAACCCATCACCGTCCAGCAAGCCTACGATGCAATTACTCACGCACGGCGGTGACCATCATGAAATTGGTGATGGAGGATGGTTGATGATGACGACGGCGACGAACCCCCCTCTCCGGAGCCCCGAACGGACTCCAGATCAGCCCTCCTGAGAGAGATTAGGGCTTGGCGGCGGCTCCGTATCGTAAAATGCGATGAAACTTTCTCCTTGATTTTTTTCTCCCTGAAAGCCAATATATGGAGTTGGTGTTGGCGTCGGAGGGCCACCAGGGGGCCCACGAGGTAGGGGGCGCGCCCAGGGGGGAGGGGCGCGCCCAGGGGGGAGGGGCGCGCCCCCCACCCTCGTGAACAGGGTGTGGGCCCCCTGGTCTTCATCTTTGGCGAGGATTTTTTATTATTTATTCTAAGATATTCCGTGGAGTTTCAGGTCATTCCGAGAACTTTTGTTTTCTGCACATAAAACAACACCATGGCAGTTCTGCTGAAAACAGCGTCAGTCCGGGTTAGTTTCATTCAAATCATACAAGTTAGAGTCCAAAACAAGGGCAAAAGTGTTTGGAAAAGTAGATACGACGGAGACGTATCAACTCCCCCAAGCTTAAACCCTTGCTTGTCCTCAAGCAATTCAGTTGACAAACTAAAAAAGAAAAAGAAAAACTTCTACAAACTCTGTTTGCTCTTGTTGTTGTAAACATGAAAAGCCAGCATTCAAGTTTCAGCAATTATTATGAACTAACCATACTCACAATAACACGTAGGTCTCACAATTACTCATATCAATAGCATAATCAGCTAGCGAGCCATAATAATAAAACTCGGATGACAACACTTTCTCAAAATAATCATAACATGATATAACAAAATGGTATCTCGCTAGCCCTTTCTGAGACCGCAAAACATAAATGCAGAGCACCTTTAAAGATCAAGGACTGACTAAACATTGTAATTCATGGTAAAAGAGATCCAGTCAAGTCATACCCAATATAAACCAATCATAATGAATGCAAACGACAGTGTGGTCTCCAGCGGGTGCTTTTCAATAAGAAGGGTCATGACTCAACATAAAACTAAATAGATAGGCCCTTCGCAGAGGGAAGCAGGGATTTGTAGAGGTGCCAGAGCTCGGTTTTGAAATAGAGATAAATTATATTTTGAGCGGCATACTTTCATTATCAACATAACAACTAAAAGACGACGATATCTTCCATGCTAAACAGATTATAGGCGGTTCCCAAACAGAATGGTAAAGTTTATACTCCCCTTCCTCCACAAGCATCAATCCATGGCTTGCTCGAAACAACGAGTGCCTCCAACATTCAACGGGTCCCAAGGGGAGTTTTGTTTGTAGTTATTTTGATTTAGTTTGAATAAAGCATGGTACTGGACATCCCGAATACCAGCCATTTTCTCGTGAATGAGGAGCGGAGTCCACTCCTCTTGAGAATAACCCGCCTAACACGGAAGATAAGGGCAGCTCTAGTTGACATATGAGCTATTCGAGCATGCAAAACAGAATGTTTATTTGAAGGTTTAGAGTTTGGCACATACAAATTTACTTGGAACGGCCGGTAAATACCGCATATAGGAAGGTATGTTGGACTCATATGGAATAACTTTGGGGTTTAAGGAGTTTGGATGCACAAGCAGTATTCCTGCTTAGTACAAGTGAAGGCTAGCAAAAGACTGGGAAGCAACCAACTGAGAGAGCGACAACAGTCGTAAACATGCATTAAAATTAATTCACACCGAGTACAAGCATGAGTAGGATATAATCCACCACGAACATAAATATCATGAAGGCTATGTTGATTGGATTCAACTACATGCGTGAACATGTGCCAAGTCGAGTCACTCAATGCATTTAAAGGAGGATACCACACCATCATACCATATCATAATCATTCTAATAGCATGTTGGCATGCAAGGTAAACCATTATAACTCATAGCTAATCAAGCATGGCACAAGCAACAATAATCTCTAAATGTCATTGCAAATATGTTTACTTCATAATAGCTGAATCAGGAATGATGAATCATCATATTTACAAAAACAAAAAAGGTCGAGTTCGTACCAGCTTTTCTCTTCTCAATAAGTCCATCATATATCATCATTATTGCCTTTCACTCGCACGACCGAGCGGTGTGTATAATAATAAGAGTGCACGTGCGTTGAACTAAGCTGGAATCTGCAAGCATTCAACTCAAGAGAGAAGACAAGTAATATGGGCTCTAGGTATAAATAATCAATCATGCATAAAAGAGCCACTAAGCATTTTCAATATGGTCTTCTCTACCCCCAAAGAAAGAAAAAGAAAATAAAAACTATTTACACGGGAAAGCTCCCAACAAGTAGAAGAAGAACGGGAAATATTTTTGGGTTTTATTTTTAGTTCTACTACAAGCATGAAAAGTAAACTAACTATTTTTTTTGGTTTTTCTTAAAGTTTAACAAACACACAAGAAGAAAGCAGGAAAAAGAAATTTAGACTAGCATGGATAATACAATGAAAGAGTATGAGCACCGACATCTAGCAATGAGTGTGTGTGAACATGAATGTAATATCGGTGAGAAATACGTACTCCCCCAAGCTTAGGCTTTTGGCCTAAGTTGGTCTATTGCCAGGGATGGCCTGGCGGATATCCGTAGGTGAAGCTGGGGTCGTACTGTGATGAAGAAGACTCCGGCTGCCACTGGCTAGCGGCCTCCTCTGGATCCCAAGAATAAACAGATAGTCGCGGAAGCTCATCTTGTGGCTCCGGCTCCGGGGCCGGTGCAGGGTTTCGATAGGTTTGAACAGCCGACCACGGAACAATGTGAGGCTCTGCATACAAGTTAAACAAAGAAGGAGCAGGCAAGTAATAGTCTCAGGGTGATGTTTATCAAAGTATAATTTATATTTAAGCTCCCCATCGCGACTCTTAACAAGAAAATCATGCGCTATCATACTCTTGTAATCTAAATAAGCACGGGGCAGCGTTGTTTCTTCTTTCTCCGCATGCCTAATAGGTATTTCAAAATGTTCAGCTAGGCGCGAAGCATAAATGCCTCCAAAGATGGGACCCTTAGTACAGTTCAGACTTAACCGTCTAGCAACAATTCCACCCATACTAACAGAGTTATCGCGGTATAAACCATGGAGCAAATTAATAATATCAGGAATACTAAGGTTCCCACAATTCCTGAGTCCATTCAAGCAACGACTAGCAAATAAGGCAAAGTAGCGTAAAACAGGATAATGTATGCTAGTGATCCTTGCATCAGAAACCTTCCTGGTTTCTCCCACCGTGATAGTGTTGACAAAAGCTTCTAATTCATTACGGTGGGGTTCATATAAGGTGCCCTCAAAGAGTATTCTGCAAACCTCGCAGAATTCTGCTAATGTCATCTCTTTAACAACGTCATATAAATGACACTCTACTGTTGGAGGTGATTTCTTAGGGAGAAAGTAGAAGTTTTGCACAAAAAGTATTTGTGAGTAAGAGATACTGATGATGTTGGTCGTGGAGGAAGTCGGTGAGGCCGGCGTTCTCAATCAATAAATATAAATCTTCATGAATCCCAGCTCTCCTCAAGAAGTCATCGGTAGGCCATTCACACGGCTGGACCTCCGTGGTGCGAGGCAAATTAAATTTGGGCTTCTCCTCTTCTTCCTTTTGTTTTTCCTTGGAGCTTCGGCTCGACGAGCCTCTCAAGAGTCTCTTCATTATTTCAAGGAACAATCTCCCCAAGCAATTTTGCGAGAGATGCTTTGAGCAAGGAGATCAAAAATCACAACAACGGGGGATGGAACTCGTGCTTGAGTTGGTTTTTCGTGTTTGTGTGAGACAGAGGAAGAAGATGGGTGCAGGAATAAGTGGAGGAGGGCCACCATGGGCCCACGAGGTAGGGGCGCGCCCAGGGGGGTAGGGCGCGCCCTCCACCCTCGTGGCCATGTGGCAGCTCCCCCCACGGTAATTTTTGCACAGTAAATCCTCAAATATTCCCGAAAAAATCATATTAAATTGGCATGGCATTCAGAGGACTTTTATTTTCGGGATATTTTTATATTGCACGGATAAGTCAGGAAACAGACAGAAAAATACTATTTTACTTTATTTCTACTAAGTAACAAAAAATATAAAGAGGGTACAAAAGGTTGTGCTTCTAGTTTCATTCATCTCGTGATCATCAAAATGAACCCACTAACAAGGTTGATCAAGTCTTGTTAACAAACTCATTCTAAATAATCCCGGAACCAGAGAAATTTCGAATTACACTAAGTTACCTCAATGGGGATAGGAAAATCCCCAACAATAATAATATCATACTTTTTCTTGACAGTAGGGAGAGGAAACTGAAAACCTCCAAATATAATCGATGGAACTTTTCCAATAGAGTTGATACTATAAACTTGAGGTTGTTTCCTCGGAAAATGTACCGTGTGCTCATTGCCATTAACATGAAAAGTGACATTGCCTTTGGTGCAATCAATAACAGCCCCTGCAGTATTAAGGAAAGGTCTTCCAAGAATAATAGACATACTATCATCCTCGGGAATATCAAGAATAACAAAGTCCATTAAAATAGTAATGTTTGCAACCACAACAGGCACATCCTCACAAATACCGACAGGTATAGAAGTTGATTTATCAGCCATTTGCAAAGATATTTTAGTAGGTGTCAACTTATTCAAGTCAAGTCTATGATATAAAGAGAGAGGCATAACACTAACACCGGCTCCAAGATCACATAAAGCAGTTTTAACATAACTTCTTTTAATGGAGCATGGTATAGTAGGCACTCCGGGATCTCCAAGTTTCTTTGGTATTCCACCCTTAAAAGTGTAATTAGCAAGCATGGTGGAAATTTCAGCTTCAGGTATCTTTCTTTATTAGTAATAATATCCTTCATATACTTAGCATAAGGATTTGTTTTGAGCACATCAGTTAATCGCATACGCAAAAAGATGGGTCTAATCATTTCAGCAAAGCGCTCAAAATCCTCATCATCCTTTTTCTTGGATGGTTTCGGAGGAAAAGGCATGGGATTCTGAACCCATGGTTCTCTTTCTTTACCATGTTTCCTAGAAATGAAGTCTCTTTTATCATAACGTTGATTCTTTGATTGTGGGTTATCAAGATCAACAGCAGGTTCAACTTCTACATCATTATCATTACTAGGTTGAGCATCAACATGAACATTATCATTGACATTTTCACTGGGTTCATGTTGATTACCAGATTGTGTTTCAGCATCAGACATAGAGATATCATTTGGATTATCAGGTGGTTTAGCAATAGGTTAACTAGAAGTTTGCACAGTCCTATCATTTTTCTTTCTCTTCCTCTTAGAAGAACTAGGCATATCAATATTATTTCTCTGAGAATCTTGCTCGATTCTCTTAGGGTGGCCTTCAGGATACAAAGGTTCCTGAGTCATTCTACCAGTTCTAGTAGCCACTCTAATAGCATAATCATTTTTCTTACTATTCATTTCATCAAGCACTTCTTTCTGAGCTTTAAGTACTTGTTCTACTTGAGTGGTAACCATAGAAGCATGTTTGCTAACAAGTTTAAGTTCACCTCTAATATCAGCCATATAATCACTCAAGTGTTTAATCATAAAGGTATTCTGTTTTAATTGTCTACCAAAATAAGCATTAAAGTCATCTTGCTTAAACATAAAGTCATCAAACTCATCCAAGCACTGACTAGCAATTTTAGTAGGAGGGACTTCAGCTTTATCATATCTATAGAGAGAATTTACCTTTACTACCTGTGTCGGGATATCGGGAGGTTCTTCAGTAAATAAGTAATTGAGATCATATACTTCTTCAACAGGCGGTAAATTAAGACCATGTATTTCTTCAATAGGAGGTAAATTCTTAACATCTTCAGCTTTAATACCTTTTTCTTTCATAGATTTCTTTGCCTCTTGCATATCTTCGGGACTGAGAAATAGAACATCTCTCTTCTTCGGAGTGGGTTTAGGAATAGGCTCAGTAACTGGCTCAGGAGCTGGCTCGGGAGGTGCCCAATTATTTTCATTTGCCAACATATTATTCAATAGAATTTCAGTGTCATCCGGTGTTCTTTCCTTGAAAAGAGAACCAGCACAACTATCCAGGTAATCTCTGGAAGCATCGGTTAGTCCATTATAAAAGATATCAAGTATTTCAGGTTTCTTAAGAGGATGTTCAGGAAAAGCATTAATTAGCTTAAGAAGCCTCCCCCAAGCTTGTGGGAGACTTTCTTCTTCAATTTGCACAAAATTATATATATCCCTCAAAGCAGCTTTTTCTTATGAGCAGGGAAATATTTAGCAGAGAAGTAATAAATCATATCCTGGGGGCTTTGCACACAACCAGGATCAAGAGAATTAAACCATTTCTTAGCATCACCCTTTAATGAGAACGGAAATATTTTGAGTAAATAAAGGTAGCACGATCTCTCATTATTAGTAAACAGGGCAGCTATATCATCTAACTTACGAAGATGTGCCACAATAGTTTCAGATTCATAGCCATAAAAAGGATCAGATTCAACCAAAGTAATTATATCTGGATCAACAGAAAAATCATAATAATCCTGATCAGGAACACAAATAGGTGAAGTAGCAAAAGCAGGGTCGGGTCTCATCCTATCTCTAAAAGATTCTTTACTCCACTTAACTAGCAACCTCTTGCGTTCAAGACTATCCTGGCAAGCAAGAACAGCTTCAATAGATTCAGCATTAAAAATATAACCCTCAAGAATAGAAGGCATAGGTTCATCATCACTAACATCATCGTGTTCAAGTTCAATAATTTCTCTTTCTCTAGACCTAGCAATTTTCTCATCAAGATATTCACCAAGTGGCACAGTAGTATCAAGCATAGAAGTAGTTTCATCATAAGTATCATGCATAGCAGAAGTGGCATCATCAATAACATGCGACATATCAGAATCAATAGCAGTAGTAGGTTTAGGTGTCGCAAACTTACTCATAACAGAAGGAGAATCTAGTGCAAGGCTAGATGGCAATCCCTTACCTCCCCTCGTAGTTGAGGGCAAAATAGTAGTTCGATCATCTTTCAAGTTCTTCATAGTGTCCAACAGATATAAATCCCAAGTGACTCAAAGAATAGAGCTATGCTCCCCGGCGACGGCGCCAGAAAAAGGTCTTGATAACCCACAAGTATAGGGGATCGCAACAGTTTTCGAGGGTAGAGTATTCAACCCAAATTTGTTGATTCGACAAAAGGGGAGCCAAAGAATATTCTCAAGTATTAGCAGCTGAGTTGTCAATTCAACCACACCTGGAAACTTAATATCTGCAGCAAAGTGTTTAGTAGCAAAGTAATATGATAGTGGTGGTAATGGTAACAAAGTAAAGACAGCAAAAGTAATGTTTTTGGTATTTTTGTAGTGATTGTAACAGTAGCAACGGAAAAGTGAATAAGCGAGAACCAGTATATGGAAAACTCGTAGGCACCGGATTAGCGATGGATAATTATGCCGGATGTGGTTCATCATGTAACAGTCATAACATAGGGTGACACAGAACTAGCTCCAGTTCATCAATGTAATGTAGGCATGTATTCCGTATATAGTCATACGTGCTTATGGAAAAGAACTTGCATGACATCTTTTGTCCTGCCCTCCCGTGGCAGCGGGGTCCTATTGGAAACTAAGGGATATTAAGGCCTCCTTTTAATAGAGAACTGGAACAAAGCATTAGCACATAGTGAATACATGAACTCCTCAAACTACGGTCATCACCGGGAGTGGTCCTGATTATTGTCACTTCGGGGTTGCCGGATCATAACACATAGTAGGTGACTATAGACTTGCAAGATAGGATCTAGAACACACATATATTCATGAAAACATAATAGGTTCAGATCTGAACTCATGGCACTCGGGCCCTAGTGACAAGCATTAAGCATAGCAAAATCATAGCAACATCAATCTTAGAACATAATGGATACTAGGGATCAAACCCTAACAAAACTAACTCGATTACATGATAAATCTCATCCAACCCATCACCGTCCAGCAAGCCTACGATGCAATTACTCACGCACGGCGGTGAGCATCATGAAATTGGTGATGGAGGATGGTTGATGATGATGACGGCGACGAATCCCCCTCTCCGGAGCCCTAAACGGACTCCAGATCAGCCCTCCCGAGAGAGATTAGGGCTTGGCGGCGGCTCCATATCGTAAAACGCGATGAAACTTTCTCCTCGATTTTTTTATCCCCGAAAGCCAATATATGGAGTTGGAGTTGGCGTCGGAGGGCCACCAGGGGCCCACGAGGTAGGGGGCGTGCCCAGGGGGGTGGGGCGCGCCCCCCACCCTCGTGAACAGGGTGTGGGCCCCCTGGTCTTCATCTTTGGCGAGGATTTTTTATTATTTATTCTAAGATATTCCGTGGAGTTCCAGGTCATTCCGAGAACTTTTGTTTTCTGCACATAAAATAACACCATGGCAGTTCTGCTGAAAACAGCGTCAGTCCGGGTTAGTTCCATTCAAATCGTACAAGTTAGAGTCCAAAACAAGGGCAAAAGTGTTTGGAAAAGTATATACGACGGAGACGTATCACGCCGAGCCAGCAACCACCGCCCCCCGCGCCTCCGGGGTACTTCCCCCTCCTGCCCGCGCCTCCCGCCCCTCCCGGTGCCCCCTAGCAGCCGGGTGGCGGGTGCCGCGGCAACCGCCGCAGTGGCGGCCGCAAGCAGCAAC
>NC_041386.1:673214742-673245935 GCF_002162155.2 Triticum dicoccoides | reverse complement strand
CGCCTATGGGTCCGCGCGGACCTATGGTGTCGCCGCCACGCCGGCTTATGGGGCCGCGCCCGCCTACGGCGCCGCCGCCGCTCCGGCTTTCAGGGCTGCTCCCACGCCGGCATACGGAGGGTTCTACCCTCCTCAGGTGCCGCCACCATGGGACCCGGCTTTGCTCGCCGCACTGCACTCCGCCCCGTCACCGAGCTCCTATGGTGGCGGTGGTGACTGGTACATGAACTCGGGCGCCACTGCTCACATGACTGCTCATCCCGGTAACCTCACGTATGCCGCTCCCGTTCATACTCCCACCCGTATCACCGTTTAGTATGCAAGATAGGGGGTTCATCGGCCGGAGCCTCGGGATTTTCTATGTTATCATTATCGTCCATATCGACGATAATCTCCCCAATTTCGGACATAGCAAAAAACAGAAGCACGGCGGAAGGGAGCAAGCGAAAAGAGAGAAGGAGATTGGGAGAGAGAGGGCGAATAAAACGGCAAGGGTGAAGTGGGGGAGAGGAAAACGACAGGCAAATAGCAAATAATGTAAATGCGAGGGAGATGGGTTTGTGATGGGTACTTGGTATGTCTTGACTTGAGCGAAGACCTCCCCGGCAACGGTGCCAGAAATCCTTCTTGCTACGTCTTCAGCTTGCGTTGGATTTCCTCGAAGAGGAGAGGGTGATGCAGCAAAGTGTAGGGTAAGTATTTCCCGCAGTTTTGAGAACCAAGGTATCAATCCAGTAGGACGCTCCTCAAAAGTCCCACGCACCTACACAAACAAACTAAGAACTCACAACCAACGCAATAAAGGGGTTGTCAATCCCTTCACGGCCACTTGCGAAAGTGAGATCTAATAAAGATAGTATGATAAGATAAATATATTTTTGGTATTTTATAAGATAGATGCAAAAAAGTAAAGATGCAAATAAAGTAGATGGAAAGCAAATATGATAAGAGATAGACCCGGGGGACATAGGTTTCACTAGAGGCTTCTCTCAAGATAGCATAAGTATTACGGTGGGTGAACAAATTACTGTCAAGCAATTGATAGAAAAGCGCATAGTTATGAGATTATCTAGGCATGATCATGTATATAGGCATCACGTCCATAACAAGTAGACCGAGTCCTGCCTGCATCTACTACTATTACTCCACACATCAACCGCTATCCAGCATGCATCTAGAGTATTAAGTTCATAAGAACAGAGCAACGCATTAAGCAAGATGACATGATGTGGAGGGATAAACACATGCAATATGATATAAATCTCATATTGTTATCCTCGATGGCAACAATACAATACGTGTCTTGCAACCCTTTCTATCACTGGGTAAGAACACCGCAAGATTGAACCCAAAACTAAGCACTTCTCCCATGGCAAGAAAGATCAATCTAGTAGGCCAAACCAAACTGATAATTCGAAGAGACTTACAAAGATAACTCAATCATACATAAAAGAATTCAGAGAAGATTCAAATATTATTCATAGATAAACTTGATCATCAACCCACAATTCATCGGATCTCGACAAACACACCGCAAAAAGAGTTTACATCGAATAGATCTCCACAAGAGAGGGGGAGAACATTGTATTGCGATCCAAAAAGAGAGAAGAAGCCATCTAGCTAATAACTATGGACCCGTAGGTCTGTGGTAAACTACTCACAACTCATCGGAGGGGCAAGGTTGTTGATGTAGAGGCCCTCTGTGGTTGCTTCGCCCTCCGGCAGAGTGCCGGCAAGGGCTCCAAGATGGGATCTCGCGGATACAGAAGGTTACGGCGGTGGAAATTGTGTTTCGTGGTGCTCCTGGATGTTTTCGGGGTACGTAGATATATATAGGAGGAAGAAGTACATCGGTGGACGCCCGAGGGGCCCATGAGACAGGGGGCGCGCCCTCCTATCTCGTGGGGCCCTCGGAGCTTTCTTGACTTGCACTCTAGGCTCTCTGGATCAGATTTGTTCCATAAATAATGCTCCCGAAGGTTTCATTCCGTTTGGACTCCGTTTGATATTCCTTTTCTTCGAAATACTGAAATAGGCAAAAAAAACAGCAATATGGGCTGGGCCTCCGGTTAGTAGGTTAGTCCCAAAAATGATATATATGTGTAAAATAAAGCCCATAAACATCCAAAAGGGGTAATATAATAGCATGGAACAATCAAAAATTATAGATACATTGGAGACGTATCAAGCATCCCATAAGAAAGAAAGGCAAGCATTTCAAAGGTGAGGCGGATCACCGAACGAAGCCTCACCACCGTACTGGTGCTGATGTACATGATATGGTCAAGGATTTGAAGGTAATCTTTGGAAAGGGTCCTAGCGGACAACCTGTTCTGAATGACGCTTACGGATGCGCACCCATGTGGACGATGAAATCTATATTTTGGGACCTGCCCTATTGGAAAGACCTAGAGGTCCGCTCCGCAAGCGACGTGATGCACGTGACGAAGAATCTTTGCGTGACCCTGCTTGGCTTCTTGGGCATGTATGGAAAGACAAAAGATACACCGGAGGCACGGGAGGACCAGTAACGTATGCACGGAAAAGACGCCATACATCAGGGTCATGCCAGCTACGCTCTTACCAAAGAAGAGAAGGAAATCTTCTTTGAATGCCTGCTCCGTATGAAGGTACCGTCTGGCTTCTCGTCGATTATAAACGGAATAATAAATATGGCAGAGAAAATGTTCCAAAACCTAAATTCTCATGACTGCCACATGATTATGACGCAACTGCTTCCGGTTGCATTAAGGGGGCTTCTACCGGAAAATGTTCGATTAGCCACTGTGAAGCTGTGTGCATTCCTTAATGCAATCTCTCAGAAGGTAATCGATCCAGAAATCATACCAAGGTTAGAGAATGATTTGGTGCAATGTCTTGTCAGTTTCGAGTTCGTGTTCCCACCATCCTTCTTCAACATCATGACGCACGTCCTAGTTCACCTATGTGAAGAGATTAACGTTTTGGGTCATGTATTTCTACACAATATTTCCCCTTTGTGAGGTTCATGGGAGTCTTAAAGAAATATGTTCATAACCGTACTAGTCCAGAAGGAAGCGTCTCGAAGGGCCATGAAAATGAGGAGGTCATTGAGTTTTGTATTGACTTTGTTCCTGACCTTAAGCCGATTGGTGTTCCTAAATCGCGGCATAAGGGCAGACTGGATTGAAAAGGCACGCTAGGAGGGGATCAAATAATATGTATAGACGGGCATTCTCTCACTCAAGCACACTACACAATTCTACAGAATTCCGCCTTGGTGGCTCCGTATATGGAGGAACACAAGAATTTTCTATGCTCCAAACACCCGGAGCAGTCTGACGACTGGATTACACGTGAACAAACGGGGACTTTCACCGGTTGGTTGCAGACATGTGCCATGCATGACGCTGATATTGAAGATGGCCTGTACTTGCTGTCCCAGTTACCATCTTCGAATATAATGACTTTCAAAGGGTACGAGATAAATGGGAATACATTTTACATGATCGCCAAGATAAGAAGAGCACCAACCAAAACAGTGGTGTCCGCTTTGATGCAACAACCAAGACGGGAAAGGAAACATATTATGGTTACATAGAGGACATATGGGAACTTGACTATGGACGCGATTTGAAGGTCCCTTTGTTTCGGTGCAATGGGTCAATATGACACGAGGCGAGGTAACAGAATAACCACAATACAGAATGACAACAGTGGACTCAACAATCTTGTGTATGCAGACGAACCATTTGTCCTAGCCAATGATGTGGCACAGGTTTTCTATCTAAAGGACATGTCTACCAAGCCGAGGAAAAGAAAAGATAAGGAAGCGAATGCATCATACGATGATCCAAAGCGCCACATATTTCTTTCAGGGAAAAGTAACATCGTGGGAGTGGATGACAAGACAGACATGTCAGAAGATTATGAAAAGTTTGATGAAATTGCTCCATTCACAGTGAATATTGACCCGAGCATCCAGATAAATGATGAAGATTGTCCATGGTTACGGTGCAAAGGGACACACGCGAAGAAAAAGTTTCACACCCATAGATCCCACTCTGGGATGTGATAGGCTTCACTGTCATCACTTTCTTCTCTAGTGAGTTTCTGGACTTATATATCTGGAAAGTGCCGCTTCGAACGAACCGGAGGGAATCTTTGTAATAGTTAGGGTACTTATGTGTTTTGGCATTTGAAACGCGAAGAGATTTTATGTGCAAACAAATTCTTTCATGCATTTACTGATTTTTTCCAGGTAAATGACCCTCCAATTAAAAACACTTCAAATGAACTCTGAAAATGTTGGAAGTTTGGCATGATATCATGATTTCACCCACAGAGCATGTATAAAAAAGTATAGAGGGTTACGGTAAAAACTGGATGCACTTCGTGTACAAAATGGACAATCTCTTTTGAAGTATCTGGGTTTCAGACGAGAACTCATCTGTTACAAAGGCATTTCATTTTTAAATAACCTAAGTATTACCAAATTGAATATAATTATAAAACACACTAATATTAAACATCAGAAAAAAGAATAATTGAAAAATCTATTTTTAAAGTTAAGTTATTCACAAAGTAGTGATTCACACAAATTTCAAATAATTCCAATTTAAACTATTCAAATTTGAAAACTACTGGCACTAACAGAAAGTTTGTAATTTTTTGAACCTAAAGAAAAAATATTCACAAATAAATTCTAAATACAGCAGAAAACAACTCAGAAATAAATAAAAGAAAATAAATAAGGCAGAAAAGAAAAAAAGAAAATAAATAGATAAAAAAGCCCGCCTACTGGGCCACAGCGGCCTGCATACGACTAGAAAACCAAGCTCTATAGTTGGGCCAGGATGCAGGCCCGCAAAGCCCAATAGGCCGACAGGGCAGAGCGCCAGAGTTAGGCCCAGAAGCCTGCTATAGAGAGGAGTTCGATACCTCGCCCGCGCCAGTGCTTTTAAACAGGTGTGCCCGCTCTTCGCTAGGCGAGGTGGGACTAAACTTCAGCACCGCAACTGCGCCAGTGCACCCTTTAGTACCGGGTCGTGGCTCCAACTGGTACTAAAGGGGGGGGGGGTCTTTAGTACCGGTTGGAGCCACCACCAGGTACTAAAGTGGTGTGCCTTCCCGCCGCTTGGCCTGGCCAAAACAGGCCTTTAGTACCGGTTGGTGGCTCCAACCGGTACTAAAGGTCCCAACAACATAAACAACACTTCCAAAAATTTCAGTTTCTCACCACTTCTTTCTGCTTTGTTGCGCCGCCGCTCCGTCCCGCGCCGTCGCCGCCCCCGTCGCGCCGTCCCCGTCGACTCTGCGCTGCCCCCGTCCGTGTCGCGTCGTCCCCTCGCCTCGCCGTCGCCGTCGCCTTGGACCTCGCCGTTGCTGTCGCCTGGACCTCGCCATCGTCGTCGACTCGACCTCGCCCATGTTTTGAGCCCCTCTCCTCGGCCCCTCTCCTCCCTCCAACCGAAGCCGCCACGCCGCCGGCGCCGTAGGTGCACACACGCACACACACACACACACACACACACACACACACAATTTGTTCATCTTTTGCACTAGATTCTGTTTTTAGTTTTTAATTTTTTGTGTTTTTTCTGTTTTTTATACAAAGGTTTCAGATGAATTAATTAATTAGATTAGATTAATGTCAAATAGTATATAGAAATGTTAGTTATAATGTCAAAGGTTTTTCTATTTTTTATACACAGGTTTTCTGTCAAATAGTATAATGGCAAAGGTTTTAGATATATTAATGTTATAGAAATGTTAGTTATATAAAAATGTTAGAAATTTTAGAAATTTTAGTTTTAGCTAGATGAATTAGATTAATTTCAAATTGTTAGACGACGATCGATGTTAATAATTATGTGTATAGGGTTTAGGGTAGTTGATGAGTGTTATGCACATGAAGATATACAACTTCCTTACAACTGACTGTGAGTCACACTGTCTTGTACTACAAATTCTGTTTTTGCTTACTAGCTAGCTAGATGTTAATAATTAAGTGTATAGGGTTTAAGGTAGTTGATGAGTGTTATGCACATGTCCGCTTAATTAAGACATGCAAACGTGTGCGCATGCAGTGAACTGGATCTTATTAATCATTAAAGTTAAAGAAGGGACAGTTGAAGTACTGGACTCACTACTTAAAAAAAGTGACTACTCAATCATGAAGGGGATAGTCGACACGTAATTTCAATCATTATTAACTATATTCGGCCTCTTTAGTTCGTCATTTTCTGATATCAACTATTTAATAATTCCTTTATTTATTTTCTTTGCCGGCGGGCAGGGCTTGGGAAAAGTTCATGAGCGTGACTCCAGCCAATGGCGAAATAGGTTGTATCGGTTTCGACCCAAGGTAAGTAATTAAGTAGTACTACTAGCTAGCTACCATCTCTTTAATTCTTGTTTCAATACCATTAATTATTATGCTTGATTAATTATTATCTGATTAAATTCTATTCTCGTAAAGGCCCTGAAGCAGGCGCCGGGGACTGAAGTCTGTGCATACTACGTTTGCGAGAACATTCGTATGATGGCGTCCGAAAGGACCAAATCTGATAGACAGCTATGGGTACGTTTGTCAGAACACTATTCACAATTTTTACATCATTATCGATATCTAGTCACACAACTAATACACATGCATATTGGTCTCCTTCTTAATAATTCAATGAGGTGCGGGAGACGCTCCTAACAAAGGAGCGCATACGAGCACTTCAAGAGAAAATAACGAGATTTTTGCTCGACCGGGTCATAGATCTCAAAAGAGTATACCAGCAAACGTATTACAAATATACCAGCAAACATAGTACAAATTGCTCGACCGGGTCATATATTATCGGTTCTATGAGAAGTTTTATTTATATATGCATAACGTGTACAAATATGTAGTATCATAAAATACCAGCAAACGAAAAAGAATTAAATGGAACACACAAAACTAAAGGAAAAAAATCATGAATCCCAAACCCCCCAAACCTTTTAGTACCGGTTGGTGTTACCAACGGGTACTAGAGGGGTCCCCGCCCTCGGCGCTGGCACGTGCCATGTGGTGGCCATTTAGCGATGGTTCGTGCAGAACCGGTACTAAAGAAGGAGAGACCTTTAGTCTCCATCCTTTAGTGCCGGTTACAGAACCGACACTAAAGGGTCTTACGAACTGGTGCTATAGCCCGGTTCTGCACTAGTGTCGAACAGGTCGTCCAAGACAATCATCCTGATTCCTCGCTGGGAACAAGAAAAGAGAAGAAGAGGCAAACATTCAGTACGATGTGTTCGTAGCTTGGAGCGTGATGGAGAGCTGAGGGCATCTCCAGCCGTTGGCCCCCCAGGAGGGGCAAAAAATCGCCCCCTGGGGGCGCACCGGCGCTAAACCGCACACTGGGAGTGTGATGCCCCCCAGTCGCGGCGCCCACGGTTCGAGCAAAAAACTCAAACACGGCGCAAAACGACTCAAATTTAACGCAAACATCGGCGAGTTTGTTCAAACTTAAACATATTTTACAAAAAAAAACTACTGCGGGCTACCCCCGCCGTCTCCCTCGCCGCCCGCCTCGCCGCCCGCCCACGCGGTTCTACATGCCAAGGAGGCTGTAGAACCGCGTGTAGTCACCGCCGTCATCGTCGTCGTCGTCGTTGCCGCCGCCACCCCCGCCTAAGCCTCCGCCGTCCCTGCTACACCCCTTCCCCGATTCTATATAGGCCGAGGCGCCGCCCACACGCGTGGCACCGTGTGTACGCGTGGCGGGCGAGGCGAGGGCGAGGGACGCGCGTCGTCCGGCCTTCACTGCGCCGCCCGTGAGGCATCAATGGCGCAGGCTGACCGGCTCGGCAGCACGCGGCAGCTTTGCCATTAATTCGCCGCGGGAAACAAGGCGATGAGGACGACGAAGGGTTGAGAAGAGAGCCGTGTCGCTGACGCGGCGGGCCCGCGGTTTCTTCGCGCCAAAAAAGTTCGCCCGGCGCCCCCGAGCACCCCCCAGCGCGCCGGGTTCGAGCTGGGTCCGCCGGCGCTGTTTTCGGCCCAAGCCGGCGAAAATCGGGCTCCTGTGGGCGCGACAGGGCCGTTTTTTCGACGCCGGCGCGAAAAAAACGTCTGGAGAGGCCTTCTTGGGGGCACGGCTGGAGATGCCCTAAAGGGACTTACTCTACCCTGGAGAATGGACGGAGAGAGCGCCTATGTGTTGGTGCAGCCTCGACGTTGACGACACAGCCTGCCGGCCGCGCCGTCTTCCAGCGAGGTACATACACAATTTCCTTTTCTTCCTTCACCCCTACGTTGGCTTCAAAGTTTTCCTTTCCTTTGTTTAATTTATAGATAGAACAGATTAAATCGACTAGGACTAGCCGACTCGCGTCAAACATGACTACGACTTGGACTTTGTTTTTGTTTTATTTTTTCGAGGAAAACAACTTGGAGTTGGGTTGAACTGAACCCAACGGGTTTTCCTTATCACGTATGGTATAGAGATACGTATGTGCTCTGAACCAAACAAAACAAAAGCATCAATTGTGAAACCAACGCTCAATGGAAAGGCCAAAGGCCCACAAAGTGAATCGGCTTTGTGACAGGTCCGTTCGAGGTTTCGTCCAGCAACGAAGCGACAACAGCAGGTCAGCAATGCGAAGTTGTTAACCATCTTTTATTTGCAGATGATAGCCTGTTGCTTTTCAAGTCAAGTGTGGAGGGAGCTGATCAAGTATCAAACCTATGTTATATATACTAGCACATATGCCCGTGCATTGCAATGGGAGAGATATTTATTAAGAGAAGCAACGGGAGAGAAATGATGTGTCCTCCGGAAACAGTCTCCGCAGCGGTGGCCGACGGAGGTAGGAGCTGCGATCTTCTTGCAGGTCATGTTTGGCGTACGAGATCTTGATAGTGGTGGGGTTGGTCGTCGTCTCCTATCACGGCGTAACTGGATGTATTACTAATTGCAGTACATAAATCAAAGACCCGATGACATGCTGCTAGCTAGTCGAAGAAACATGTCGTAATAACCAATGACCAACGCGAATATTTAAGAACATAATGCGGCGTCAGTATTGAAACATCTTTTGATTTTTTTTCGAACTTATCATAAAAATAACAATGAATTTGCGTATATTCTTCGAAACATGAACAATTTTTAAAATTCCAAACAACTTTTTGAAAATTCTAAATATTTCCAAAAACATGAAAAATATTAAAATGGAATATTTTCTGAAGTTCACAAATATTTTCTGAAAACATGGACCTTTTACAATAACCTATTTTTTTGAATTAGTGAACAATTTTGCAAAATGGTAAAAAGTTTTAAACATTCAAAAAAAATTGAAAACTTTTTTCAATTAATAAAATTATTTTCATTTCGTAAACTTTTCACAAAAACAAATTTCCAAATTTGTAACATTTTTTCAAATGCAAAAAAATATTGGATATCGTTAATAATTTTGGAAAGCGGTGTCCAACGGACGTAGGAGCTGGGATCTTCTTGCGGGTCATGTTTGGCGTACGAGATCTTGATAGTTGTGGGGTTGGTCGGCGTCTCCTATCATGGCGTAACTGGACGTATTACTAAATGCAATACATAAATCAAAGAACCAACGACGTGCTTCTAGCTAGTTGAAGAAACATGTTGTAATAACTAATGACCAGGGCGAATATTTAAGAACATAATGCAGCGTCAGTTTTCAAACATCTTTTGATTTTTTTTTGAGCTTATCATAAAAAATAAGAATGAATTTGCATACATTCTTTGAAACATGAACAATTTTTGAAATTCTAAACAACTTTTGGAAAATTCTGAATATTTCCAAAAACATGAACAAAGTTTAAATTGAAATATTTTTTCGAAGCTCACAAACACTTTCTGAAAACATGAACCTTATATAATAACCTGAACATTTTTTGAATTAGTAAACAATTTTCCAATATGGTAAAATGTTTTAAACATTCATAAAAAAATTTGAAAACATTTTTCTCAATTAATAAAATTATTTTAACTTCGTAAACATTTCACTACAACAACAACATTTTCAAATTTGAAACATTTTTTTAAATGCAAAAAAAATATTGGAACTAATGTATAATTTTGGGAAATAAAAGCACTTTTTTAAAAGATTGGGACATTTTTTTTTCAACAAATTTCAGAAAGATGAAAAAAATAAAGTTCTGAACATTTTTCAAAACATATTTTGTTTTAGAATTTGGAACGTTTGTCGAAAATTTGAAGAAAAAAAATTAAATTCTTAGTTTTTTAGAAAAATAGGAATTTAGTAAAGAAGGAAAAAACGAAATTAAACTTGGAATGGAAAAAAGTAAAAAAAGGAAAAAAAGAAAAAAAACAGAAAAAAACACAAAACACACGATAAAAATTAAAGTGGGCGGGCCCAGTATTGGGTGCCCTTCGTGAAACTTTGTGTACTTGACGCTCCATGCGATAAATAGAGTTCTGTCAGCTGTGTGGGCTAGAAAATAAGCGGTCTGGCTACCTTGGGCCTCGTCGCGTGGCCCAGGTACGAAATCCTGCACGAACCGTTTTTCTTTTGTAGCTAATGAACGCACAAAAATTTAGTACCACCTTGGTTAAAAAAAAGCTTTTCGTCAGTGAACGGATGAAAAAACGGAGAAACGCACCTTGCTTTATTAGTAGGTATAGATTGCAATGCATCGGGTCAGAGGATAAACAATGAGAAGTCCTCGATATTTTTCAGTAAAGGATGTCCTCAACCAATTAGAGATGGTATAAAGAACAGTCTTCAGGTACATAATGAATCTCTTAGCACTACTAGGGAAAACCCTAGTAGTAGCGCGGGTTTTGAGGCTAGCAGCAGCGCGGGTGGCCGCGCTACTAATAAGGCGCTATAGCTAACTTATAGTAGTAGCGCGGCCTCACCCGCGCTACTACTGTGGACTATATCAGCAACGCTTTTTATGAACGCGCTACTATTACCTAGCTGTAGCGATTTCGCAGTCCCTCGCTACTGCTATATCTTTCATCATTTTCCCCCGTACCCCTTTCCCTTTCAAACACTAGATACTAGGTACTGCTAGTAGATATCAAATTCACAAACTATTACTGGGTAGTACTCCCTTCGTTCCAAATTACTCGTCGTGGTTTTAGTTCAAACCACGACGAGTGATTTGGAACGAAGGGAGTACTAGATAACAATTTCATGCATAGTCAACATGCATCCTCAAGCAGTAGAAGGTCATATCAACAGCGATCATCATATGTAGTTCTAGATGATATCGACGACGATCATCATATGTAGTTCTAGATGGTATAGCCACACACACATATGTAGTTCTAGATAGTATAGCCACACACACATATGTAGTTCTAGATGATATCGAAGACAATCATCATCCTCAAGCCTGGGCGGTTGGTGTTCCTGATAGTAATTAGGATGGCCTGTCCAACACGAACATTCTTGCCATCGAGGAATTTCTTCCACCGAACCGAGTTTAAGTGTGTGCGACCGTCCGTGTCCACGCGGTAAGTACAGGTTGTGACGGAGCCCCTTGCAGTAAGGCGTAGTCCAGCTGAGCCTTCTTCATCAGGCTCGATACCATAACTCACAGATATGCTCTTTGCCAATTTCTAAATAAGAAAAACATATCAATTAATAAATAGCCTCGCGAATAAGTACATATGGATTATCTACACTATTAATAGTTTCCTTAGATTCTACACTAATAAGCATGTGATCGAACTCTACACTAAAACATATCATCGACTAGATTCCACACAACATACCATATCATTGGACTGTACACTAAGTATTTCATCGGATAATTTGCATTTGTAAGTATAACATACCATATCATGTCGATCAACCATGGTATTTGTCAGGCGGGTCACGAATGGTACCCCGACAAAGTCAGCACATGGCGGAATTATGTCCCACAGGTTGGACACCTCCTCCTCGCTCAGCCTTGTTCTTTGAGCTACGATGACTTCATGAAGTGGGTCATCATCATCTTCATCGAGTGGGTCCTCATTATCTTCATCATCTTCATCATCTTCGTCATCTTCGTCATCTTTTTTTTTCCAGCAGGTTGAGATAAATGACAGCCAGCTTGGGTCTTTCTGCTCGGAAGGAGAAGCTGATCAACTCACCACCAGTAAGACGCATGCGAGCGACGAAACGGGCCCATCCATCTCCTCCAATGTGCGACATATTGCGTCCTTTCTTGACCTCCATAGTGTACGGCCTCCCAGGAGCCTCAAATGTCACAGTGTCTCCTGTCAGCTTGTTGAATTTCAACCTCACATTGCATGGGACGATCTGTGTAAAATAAGCAAAATGACACAATGCAGTAATGCCAACACTAAAAATAAAATAGTTATTACATTTCATCTAATTTCTTACCGCCGCATGACGAAAACTCGGCTGGAAGTAGATGCCGAACAGCTTGCCAGTTGCAAGGCTGCTGGTGCATCTTGTTGCACAGTCGACATAGTGGTGGTGGTGGTGGCGCCATTTTTCCTAAAGCAATATGAGCAAAGGATTAACGATCCACTTCACAGGAAAGAAAAACAGTAGCATGTGATATTTTTGGTTCTTCCGCGAGAAGCAATTTGATGGACAATTATAATCCTAAGATCTAGTAACATATTAGATGACAAGGTACCACCTACATTTGCCAAAAAGTAACTTATTAAAAAAACAAAAGCAACTACGTACCTATCCATGTACATAAAAAATAACAATAAAATGGTGCATACTAAATCAACTAAATGAACTAGCCTACTAAATCAACTAAATCAAAATGTTCTAAATCAACTAAATGAACTAGCCTACTAAATCAACTAAATCAAAATGTTCTAAATCAATTAAATCAACTAGCCTACTAAATCAACTAAATCAAAATGTTCTAAATCAACTAAATGAACTAGACTACTAAATCAACTAAATCAAAATGTTCTAAATCAACTAAATGAACTAGCCTACTAAATCAACTAAATCAAAATGTTCTAAATCAACTAAATGAACTAGCCTACTAAATCAACTAAATCAAAATGTTCTAAATCAACTAAATCAACTAGCCTACTAAATCAACTAAATCATATCAACTAAATCAAAATGTTGCATATGAACTAGCCTACTAAATCAAAATGTAGCAGGCAGGAGGGAGAAGGAGGGGCGACTCGAGGAGGGAGAAGAGAGTAGGACGAGGAGGAAGGCGGAGCGAGGAGGTGCCGGCCGGCGGCCAGTGGAGGGAGGACGGAGGAGGAAGGCGGAGCGAGGAGGGGCCGACCGGCGGCGAGTGGAGAGGAAGGACGGAGGAGGAGGCCGGTACCGAGTCCAGCAAGGAGGAGGAGGTGACGGCGGTGTAGAGGGAGGAGGGGCGATGGGGGTGGACCGGCGCGGGGGATTGAGAGGGGATCCAGTGAGTGTGTGACTGTGAGTGGATTGGATAGAGGAGATGGGGTGGGAGATGGAATGGCTTAGCAGTAGCGCGCTATAGAGAAAGACGCTACTGCTAAGCTACCTAGCAGCAGCGCCTTTCACAAAAAAGCGCTACTGCTATGTGTCAGCATGTAAAAATAGACTTTGTTCAATGTATCAAAAATACATTGATCATCAACGATCTTTTTGTGTACAATCTGATTTGTCAATATGAGTCCTCACCGTTTTAGGAACAGGTGAAGACTCATATTGCAGCCACAAATTCTACACATATAGTTCAATGAAGACCAAGTGCTTGTCAAAGTTTGAGAAGTAACATATTTAAGGTGGTAGAAACTCTCTTCACGGAGCGAGGTGGGACTTAATTTTTGTAGTAAACTTAGCAGTAGCGCTTATTGGCGAAATGCGCTGCTACTATGCTACGTAGCAGTAGCGCCCGTCGTTATAACGCATTGCTGCTATAACTAGCCTCGCGGCGGCCTCGTGGGAATTATAGCAGTAGCGCGTCTTTGAGCGGGCGCGCTACTGCTATATTTGTTTCAGCAGCGAGTTACTCTTGAGCATGTTACTGCTAATTAGCAGCAGCGCCTTATTTTAAAGCGCGCTGCTGATAAGATTCTGTGTATAGGCTTTTCCCTTGTAGTGTAGTGAACGGTATTTGGGCATGCCAACAGATGTGGGGGCACTCTAAGAACGGCACATTTAAATACCTGCAAGACAAAGTATGGGAAAAGGTGCGAGGATGGATGAAAAAACTCTTGTCGGCGGCTGGTAAGGAGGTGCTTCTAAAGTCCATAGCACAAGCAATTCCGGTCTACTCTATGTCGTGCTTAAAACTACCGAGAGAAGTTTGTGACAGTGTAACTTCCGTCATCCGTCAGTTTTTGTGGGGAAGCAAGAGAGGTAGGAGGAAGCCAGCATGGGTAGCTTGGGATGTAATGATCAGACCAAAATACACAGGTGGTCTCGGTTTCAAAGACTTGGAGCTATTTAACTTAGCCCTCTTGGCTCGACAAGCGTGGTGAATTATGAAGGATGATGGGTCTTTGAGTGCTAGAATCTTGAAGTCAGTCTATTATCCAGAGTGTTCCTGTCTAGATGCAGTACTTGGGTCTAACTCATCCCAGATTGGGAGGGCAATAATAGATGGCAGGGATGTCATGATCAAAGGAATTATACGCAGAATTGGAGACGGCGAGTCCACTAATATTTGGCGCCACAACTGGATTCCCAGCTCAAGTTTTAAACGCCCCATCACTTCCTTTGTGGAAGATCCACCGCAGCGAGTGTCTGAGCTCATTGAGACCACCACAACATCATGGAGAGAAGATCTTGTGCGTTCGGTGTTCACATCATTTGATGCAGAAGAAATTCTTAAAATCCCAATCTGCACTAGATGGGTGGAGGATTTCTGGGCCTGGAGCGAGGAGAAGCGTGGTCATTTTTCAGTTGGTTCAGCTTACAGAATACTTGTGGGCACTAAGATCAACAGGGAGAACTGGCTAGATGGAGTGGAAGGGCCATCCAATATCAACACGGAAAGCAAGGATTGGACATCAATCTGGAATCTGAAAGTACCATCCAAGATCAGGGTTTTCTTGTGACGCCTTGCAAAGCATTCCATCCCTGCAGGTGAGGTTCTTCACCGTTGCAATATGTCGACTATGGCATCCTGCCCTTTATGCAGAGTACATGACACCTGGAAGCATGCGCTACTAGACTTCCCGAGGTCCCGCAGCACATGGGCTCTATCTTCTGACGAGGTGATTGATCAGTTAAGCGGAATACAACATGATGGTGCGAAGAGCTGGATTTTTGCGATGAAGGAGAAGCTGAAACCGGACAAGTTTGTAAGGCTGGCGGTGACCTTGTGGGCAATCTGGGGAGCTTGAAGGAAAGCAATTCACGAGGGAATTTTTCAGACTCCACACACTATCCATAGTTTTATCAGTTCTTTCTTATGGGAGATAGACATGATAAATCAACCAATGTTGAACCCGGGAAGAGCAGCAGCAGCAAGATCACAGCGATGGCTACCTCCTCCAGAAGGTCACTTTAAATTAAATGTGGACGCAGCTGTAGGTCATCGAGGTGAGCATGGCTCAGTGGGCACAATCTGCAGAGATCAAGTTGGATGCTTTATGGGAGCATGCTACGTCTTGAGCTTGCGTTGGTTTTCCTTGAAGAGGAAAGGGTGATGCAGCAATAGTAGTGTAAGTATTTCCCTCAGTTTTTGAGAAAACCAAGGTATCAATCCAGTATGAGGCTCCTAAAAAGTCCCACGCACCTACACAAACAAACAAAGAACTCGCAACCAACGCAATAAAGGGGTTGTCAATCCCTTCGCGACCACTTGCGAAAGTGAGATCTGATAGAGATAGTATGATAAGATAAATATATTTTTGGTATTTTATAATATAGATGCAAAAAGTAAAGATGCAAATAAAAGTAGATTGAAAGCTTATATGATAAAAGATAGACCCAAGGCCCATAGGTTTCACTAGTGGCTTCTCTCAAGATAGCATAAGTATTACGGTGGGTGAAAAAATTACTGTCGAGCAATTGATAGAAAAGTGAATAATTATGAGATTATCTAGGCATGATCATGTATATAGGCATCACGTCCGCAACAAGTAGATCGACTCCTGCCTGCATCTATTACTATTACTCCACACATCGACCGCTATCCAGTATGCATCTAGAGTATTAAGTTCATAAGAACAGAGTAACGCATTAAGAAAGATGACTTGATGTAGACGGATAAACTCAAGCAATATTATATAAACCCCATCTTTTTATCCTCGATGGCAACAATACAATACGTGCCTTGCAACCCTTTCTGTCACTGGGTAAGGACACCGCAAGATTGAACCCAAAGCTAAGCACTTCTCCCATGGCAAGAAAGATCAGTCTAGTAGGCCAAACCAAACTGATAATTCAAAGAGACTTGCAAAGATAACTCAATCATACATAAAAGAATTCAGAGAAGATTCAAATATTTCTCATAGATAAACTTGATCATAAACCCACAATTCATCGAATCTCGACAAACACACCGCAAAAAGAGTTTACATCTAATAGATCTCCACAAGAGAGGGGGAGAACATTGTATTGAGATCCAAAAAGAGAGAAGAAGCCATCTAGCTAATAACTATGGACCCGAAGGTCTGTGGTAAACTACTCACAACTCATCGGAGGGGCTATGGTGTTGATGTAGAAGCCCTCTGTGGTCGATTCCCTCTCCGGCGGAGCGCCGGCAAAGGCTCCAACATGGGATCTCGCAGATACAGAAGGTTACGGCGGTGGAAATTGTTTTTCGTTGGCTCCCTGGATGTTTTCGGGGTACGTAGGTATATATAGGAGGAAGAAGTACGTCGGTGGCCGCTCGTGGGGCCCAGGAGACAGGGGGCGCGCCCAGGAGGGGTGGGCGTGCCCTCCTATCTCCTGGACGCCTCGATTGCTTCTTGACTTGCACTCCAAGTCGTCTGGATCAAGTTCGTTCCAAAAATCACGCTCCCGGAGGTTTCATTCCGTTTGGACTCCGTTTCATATTCCTTTTCTTCGAAATACTGAAATAGGCAAAAAAACAGCAATACGGGTTGGGCCTCCGGTTAGTATGTTAGTCCCAAAAATGATATAAATATGTAAAATAAAGACCATAAACATCCTAAAGGGGTAATATAATAGCATGGAACAATCAAAAATTATAGATACGTTGGAGACGTATCAAGAATCCCCAAGCTTAATTCCTGCTCGTCCTCGAGTAGGTAAATGATTAAAACAGAATTTTTGATGTGGAATGCTACCTAGCATAATTCTCAATGTAATATTCTTTATTGTGGCATGAATGTTCAGATCCAAATGATTCAAAATAAAAGTTCATATTGACAAAAGAAATAGTAATACTTCAAGCATACTAATCAAAGAAATCATGTCTTCTCTAAATATAACATGGCTAAAGAAAGTTCATCCCTACAAAAATCATATAGTTAGGCTATGCTTCATTTTCGTCACACAAAGATGTTCCCAAATTCTACACCCCCGATGACAAGCCAAGAAATTGTTTCGTACTTAAATAATCTCAAACTTTTTCAACCTTCTAGCAATACATGAGCGTGAGCCATGGATATAGCACTATGGGTGAAATAGAATATGATGATGGGGATTGTGTGGAGAAGACAAAAAAGGAGAAAGTCTCACATCGACGAGGATAATCAATGGGCTATGGAGATGCCCATCAATTGATGTCAACATGAGGAGTAGGGATTGACATGCAACGGATGCACTAGAGCTATAAATGAATGTTCAACAAAAGAAAACTAGTGGGTGTGCATCCAACTTGCTTGCTCACGAAGACCTAGGGCATTTGAGGAAGCCCATCGTAGGAATATACAAGCCAAGTTCTATAATGAAAAAATCCCACTAGTATATGAAAGTGACAACATATGAACTCTCTATATGAAAAACATGGTGCTACTTTAAAGCACACTATATGAGACTCACTACATGAAGAACAAGGTGCTACTTTGAAGCACAAGTGTGGAAAAAGAGATAGTAACATTGCCCCTTTTATTTATTTTCTTCTCTTTTTTTCTTTTTTTCTTTCTTTTTTTTTGGCCTTTCTTTTTTTTCTTTTGGCCTTTCTTTTTTTTCTTTTTTTGGGCAATGCTCTAATAATGATGATCATCACACTTTCATTGATTACAACATATGAATTACAGCTTGAAACTAGAATAAGATATGACTCTATATGAATGCCTCCGGCGGTGTACCGGGATGGTGCAATGAATCAAGAGTGACATGTATGAAAAATTATGCATGGCGGCTTTGCCACAAATACGATGTCAACTACATGATCATGCAATGGCAATATGACAAAAGTGAAGTACGTCATGATGATGATGATGAACGGAATGGTGGAAAGTTGCATGGCAATATATCTCGGAATGGCTATGGAAATGCCATAATGGGTAGGTATGGTGGCTGTTTTAAGGAAGATATACGGAGGTTTATGTGTGATAGAGCTTATCATATCACGGGGTTTGGATGCACCGACGAAGTTTGCACTAACTCTCAAGGTGAGAAAGGGCAATGCACGGTACCGAAGAGGCTAGCAATTGTGGAAATGTAAAAGTGTGTATAATCCATGGACTCAACATTAGTCAAAAGAACTCATATACTTATTGCAAAAATTTAGAAGTCATCAAAAACCAAGCACTACGCGCATGCTCCTAGAGGGATAGATTGGTAGGAAAAGACCATCGCTCATCCCCGACCGCCACTCATAAGGATGCACAAGCCAGGTACACTTCATGTTTCAAATTTGTTACACAACTTTAACCATACGTGCATTCTACGGGACTTGCTAACTTCAACACAAGCATTCTTTAAATTCATAATCATCCAACTAGCATGACTATAATATCACTACCTCCATATCTCAAAACAATTATCAAGTATCAAATTGATCACAGCATCCAATTCACTTCCTATGATAGTTTTTATTATACCCAACTTGGATGCCTACCATTCTAGGACCAATTTTATAACCATAGAAAATACCATGCTGTTCTAAAAGACTCTCAAAATAATATAAGTGAAGTATGAGAGACTAGAAATTTTACAAAATTAAGCCACCGCCGTGCTCTAAAAGATATAAGTGAAGCACTAGAGCAAAAACTATCAAGCTCAAAAGATATAAGTGAAGCACATAGCATATTCTAATAAATTTTAATCAAGTAGGCTTCTCCAAAAAGGTGTGTGCAGCAAGGATGATTGTGGTAAACTAAAAAGCAAATACTAATATAATACACGACGCTCCAAGCAAAACACATATCATGTGGCGAATAAAAATAGAGCTCCAAGTAAAGTTACCAATGAACAAAACGAAAGAGGGGATGCCTTCCCGGGGCATCCCCAAGCTTAGGATTTTGGCTATTCTTGAATATCTTGGGGTACCATGGGCATCCCCGATCTTAGGCTTTTGCCACTCCTTATTCCTTAGTCCATCAAATCTTTACCCAAAACTTGAAAACTTCACAACACAAAACTCAACAGGAAATCTCATAAGCTCCGTTAGTGAAAGAAAACAAAACCACCACATAAGGTAGTGTAATGAACTCATTATTTATTTATTTTGGTGTTAAACCTATTGTATTCCAAGTTCTCTATGGTGCATACTACTTAATACTGACCATAGATGCATCAAAATAAGCAAACAACACACGAAAGGCAGAATCTGTCAAAAACATAATAGTCTGTAGCAATCTGTAACTAACGCAAACAACTGGAACTCTAAAAATCCTACCAAAATAGGAAGTCCTGGACAATTTGTCTATTGATCGGTATCAAAAAGAATCAACGCAAAAACACGTTTCTGTGATTTAAAAAAACTAATTTCGTGCGTGCAAAGTTTCTGTTTTTCAGCAGAATCAAATTAACTATCATCATAGGTTATCCTATAGGTTCTACTTGGCACAAACACTAATTAAAACATAAAAACACATCTAAACAGAAGGTAGATGCAAGATTTATTACTAAACAGAAACAAAAACAAAAAACAAAAATAAAATTGGTTTGCCACCCAACTAGCGCTATCGTTTAACGCCCCTAGCTAGGCATAAAAGCGAAGATAGATCTAAGTAGTGCCATCTTTGGCACTCAATTCATAAGTAGCTCGCATGATAGATTCATAAGGTAATTTGACTTTCTTTCTTGGAAAGTGCTCCATGCCTTTCCTTAATGGAAATTAGAATCTAATATTCCCTTCCTTCATATCAATAATCGCGTCAATCGTTCTAAGGAAAGGTCTACCAAGAATAATAGGGCAAGAAAGATTGCAATATATATCAAGAACGATAAAATCTACGGGCACCAAATTTATATTTGCAACAATGAGAACATCATTGATCCTTCCCATTGGCTTTTTAATGGTGGAATCCACAAGGTGCAAATTTAAAGAGCAATCATCAAGATCATGGAAACATAGAATATCACATAAAGTTTTCGGAATCGTGGAAACACTAGCACCCAAATCACACAAAGCAAAACACTCATGATCTTTAATTTTAATCTTTATAGTAGGTTCCCACTCATCATTAAGTTTTCTAGGTATAGAAACTTCCAAATTAAGTTTTTCATCATAAGGTTGCATCAAGGCATCAACAATATGTTTGGTAAAAGCTTTATTTTGACTATAAGCATGAGGAGAATTAACAACGGGTTGCAATAAGGAAATACAACCTTCTAAAGAACAATTATCATAATCAAATTCCTTGAAATCCGAGATAGTGGGTTCAATGCTATTTAAAGTCATGACCTCTCCAATCCCACTTTTACCAAATTTAGCATCAAGATCTAAAAACTCCGAATTCTTGGGACGCCTTCTAAATAAAGTTGACTCATCTCCAGTCCCATTATTATCAAGATTCATATTGCAAAACATAGATCTAATAGGAGATGCATAAATAACTTTAAGATCTTCATCATTATTTCATGGAAACTAGAAGAACACGCCTTTACAAAGCAATCTTTCTTAGCACCCAATCTAGCGGTTCTTTCCTTGCACTCATCAATGGAAATTCTCATGGCTTTGAGAGACTCATTGATATAATGCTTAGGAGGAGTAGATCTAAGTTTAAGAGAATCAACATCAAGCGAAAGTCTATCAACGTTCCTAGCCAAATCATCAACTTTGAGCAATTTTTCTTCAAGCAAAGCATTAAAATTCTTTTGAGACATCATAAATTCTTTCACACTATTCTCAAAATCAGAGGGCATCTTATTAAAATTACCATAATAATTATTGTAGGAATTTCCATAATTATTAGAGGGATTACTAGGGAACGGTCTAAAATTAAAGTTTCCTCTACAAGCATTGTTTCCAAAACTATTTCTGCCAACAAAATTCACATCCATAGATTCATTATTATTCTCAATCAAAGTAGACAAAGGCATATCATTGGGATCAAGAGGAGTATTTTTAGTAGCAAACAACTTCATAAGTTCATCCATCTTTCCACTCAAAACATTGATTTCTTCTATAGCATGCACTTTTTTACTAGAAGATCTTTCGGTGTGCCATTGAGAATAATTAGCCATAATATTATCAAGAAGTTTTGGAGCATATCCTCACGTGATTTCCATAAACGTGCCTCCCGCGGCCGAATCTAAAAGATTTCTAGAAGCAAAGTTCAAACCGGCATAAAAAATTTGTATGATCATCCATAAATTCAAACCATGAGTAGGGCAATTGCGAATCATCAATTTCATTCTTTCCCAAGATTGGGCAACATGCTCATGATCAAGTTGTTTAAAATTCATAATGTCGTTCCTAAGAGTGATAATCTTAGCGGGAGGAAAATACTTAGAGATAAAAGCATCTTTGCACTTGTTCCAAGAATCAATACTATTTTTAGGCAAAGATGAAAACCAAACTTTAGCACGATCTCTAAGTGAAAATGGAAATAACTTCAATTTAACAATATCATTATCCGTATCTTTCTTCTTTTGAATATCACACAAATCAACAAAGTTGTTTAGATGAGTAGAGGCATCTTCACTAGGAAGGCCAGCGAATTGATCTTTTATAACAAGATTCGGCAAAGCAGTATTGATTTCACAAGACTTAACATCATTAAGAGGAGCAATCGGAGTACTAAGGAAATCATTATTATTGGTATTAGAGAAATCACACAATTTGGTATTATCATGCGCCATGGGAACAAGTAATCCAACACACAAGCAAACAGAAAAAGGCAAGTGAAAAGAGAGGAGAAGATTGGGAAAGAGAGGGCAAATAAAACAGCAAGGGTGAAGTGGGGGAGAGGAAAACGAGAGGCAAATGGCAAATAATGTAAATGCGAGGGATATGAGTTTGTGATGGGTACTTGGTATGTCCTGACTTGAGTGAAGACCTCCCCGGCAACGACGCCAGAAATCCTTCTTGCTACGTCTTGAGCTTGGTTTTCCTTGAAGAGGAAAGGGTGATGCAGAAATAGTAGCGTAAGTATTTTCCTCAGTTTTTTAGAACCAATGTATCAATCCAGTAGGAGGCTCCTCAAAGGTCCCACGCACCTACACAAACAAACAAAGAACTCGCAAACAACGCAATAAAGGGTTGACAATCCCTTCACGGCCACTTGCAAAAGTGAGATCTGATAGAGATAGTATGATAAGATAAATATATTTTTGGTATTTTATAATATAGATGCAAAAAGTAAAGATGCAAATAAAAGTAGATTGAAAGCTTATATGATAAAAGATAGACCCGGGGGCCATAGGTTTCACTAGTGGCTTCTCTCAAGATAGCATAAGTATTACGGTGGGTGAAAAAATTACTGTCGAGCAATTGATAGAAAAGCGAATAATTATGAGATTATCTAGGCATGATCGTGTATATAGGCATCACGTCCGCAACAAGTAGACCGACTCCTGCCTGCATCTACTACTATTACTCCACACATCGACCGCTATCCAGCATGCATCTAGAGTATTAAGTTCATAAGAACAGAGTAACGCATTAAGAAAGATGACATGATGTAGAGGGATAAAGTCAAGCAATATGATATAAACCCCATCTTTTTATCCTCGATGGCAACAATACAATACGTGCCTTGCAACCCTTTCTGTCACTGGGTAAGGACACCGCAAGATTGAACCCAAAGCTAAGCACTTCTCCCATGGCAAGAAAGATCAATCTAGTAGGCCAAACCAAACTGATAATTCGAAGAGACTTGCAAAGATAACTCAATCATATATAAAAGAATTCAGAGAAGATTCAAATATTTCTCATAGATAAACTTGATCATAAACCCACAATTCACCGGATCTTGACAAACACACCGCAAAAAAGTTTACATCGAATAGATCTCCACAAGAGAGGGGGAGAACATTGTATTGAGATCCAAAAAGAGAGAAGAAGCCATCTATCTAATAGCTATGGACCCGGAGGTGTATGGTAAACTACTCACAACTCATCGAAGGGGCTATGATGTTGATGTAGAAGCCCTTCGTGGTCGATTCCCCCTCCGGCGGAGCGTCGGTGAAGGCTCCAAGATGGGATCTCGCGGATACAGAAGGTTACGGCGATGGAAATTGTTTTTCGTTGGCTCCCTGGATGTTTTTGGGGTACATAGGTATATATAGGAGGAAGAAGTACGTCGGTGGCCGCTCGTGGGGCCCAGAAGACAGGGGCGCACCCAGGAGGGGTGGGCGCACCCTCCTATCTCCTGGCCGCCTCGATTGCTTCTTGACTTGCACTCCAAGTCCTCTGGATCACGTTCGTTCCAAAAATCACGCTCCCGAAGATTTTATTCCGTTTGGACTCCGTTTGATATTCCTTTTCTTCGAAATACTGAAATAGGCAAAAAAACAGCAATACGGGCTGGGACTCCGGTTAGTGGGTTAGTCCCAAAAATGATATAAATATGTAAAATAAAGCTCATAAACATCCAAAAGGGGTAATATAATAGCATGGAACAAACAAAAATTATAGATACGTTGGAGACGTATCAGAGCATCTGCATTTGGTTTCACCAATATAGGCGATCAATCTACCCTGAAAGCACTCGCGATCAGAGAGGCTCTTGCCCTAGCCGATGACCTTAACCTACACCACATTCAGATAGCCTCGGATGGCAAAGGGGTCGTTGAAGAGATCAAGAAGGGAGGTGCAGCCAGCTATGGCGCAATTGTCCAAGAGATAAAACTACATTCAATTTCTTTTATTTCATGTAAGATAGGTCATGAGTTTAGGAGCTCAAATTACGAAGCTCACAATCTGCGAAGTATGCTTTATCTTTGGGGCCTGGCCGCCATGTCTGGCTTGGGCAACCTGAAGGGATTCCTTTCGTCCCTCTAAACATTGTCACGGTTGAATAAAAACTTTGGGAGATTGCCTCAAAACAAGAAAAGCAACGCGAAGCTGACTAGAACAAGGTGAAGCTGACTATCGATATCACATCATCACATCTAGTCATCTTCTCTCTCTTGTGCAATGCCCTATCTTTCTAATTTCTTATTCCGCCTACTTTGATTGATCTAAACAATCAAATGGAGATTCTCGAAGAGGTCACAGATCTGGTTTTAATTTTTTCGAAAAGGAGGTAATTTTTGTTTTTCCTTAACCATTAATTAAGTATAAGAGACGACCTTACTTGAACAGGATCTGTTCTATAGTAGTGGTACCGCTGCATCCTTTACTGTTGAACATGTGTACATGTACGTTGGTCTGGGTCCTGTATGCAGTACCTGTAGTATCTGTCTCCCTCTGTATGTACGTGTATTTTAGGAGACAAAGATACCAGTCGCACCCCTTTTACCTATATATATGTGCCTAGTGCACGATCAATCAATTATCCTTGCACCAAATCATTCTCTACATGGTATCTATCGCAACTCGATCTTCCAGCTTCCACTAACCCTAGCGCCGCCTCGGGCCGCCGCCGCCGCCACGACCTTCCGCCGCCGCCACCACCCCTCCTCCCCGCGGGCCCTTCCTCCATCGCACGCCTCCCTCTCCACGCCGCTCCGCCCCTTCCCGCCATGCCGCCTGTCTCCCGCCACTGCGCCGCCTCTCCTCAGTCGTGTCGCCGCCTCCCTCCCCATGATCCCGCCGCCATGTCTTCCAGCGCCTCCACCTACTCCAACTCCTTCGCCGTTGACCCCGCCGAGATCCGCGACATCAACGTCCACGCATGCGTCCCCGTCATCCTCGACGCCTCCAACTCCACATACTTCGCATGGAAGATGTACTTCACGCTGCTCTTCCGCGAGAACAATCTTGTGGACCACGTGGATGGCACCATGGACTCCCGCGCCATGGTGGACGACGCCGAGTGGACCGCGATTGACGCCACGATCATCCGGTGGTTCTTCACCACCATCTCCAAGAACTTGTTCCACATGGTCGTCAGCGCCGGCGATGACGACCGTGCCATGTGGGTCAAGCTGAACGGCCTCTTCACCGACAACAAGCTTTAGCGCCGCGTTTTTTCAGCAGGAATTTTTTGACTGTCACCAGGATGAACAATCCATTGATGATTATTGTCGTCGCTAGAAGACGTTGGCGGACGAGCTATGTGACATTGGAGCCAAGGTGGACGACGACCTCCTCCTCAGCACGCTCACCGCCGGCCTCAACGAGGACTTCGGCAACGCCGCCTCCAACCTCACCTTGATGCCGGAGCCCTCCTTCCTGAAGTTTGTGGAGTACTTGAGGTTGGAGGAGTGCCGGATGAAGGGAGTCAAGAAGCGTGTGCAACACCACGTCCTCACCGCCGGCACCTCAGGCGGCGCCCCTCCATCAACCGCCCACCCGCGCCGCGCCAGCAACCACCGCCCCCAGCGCCTCCGGGGTACTTCCCCCTCATGCCCGCGCCTCCCGCCACTCCCACTGCCCCCCAGCAGCCGGGTAGCGGGTGCCGCGGCAACCGCTGCGGTGGCGGCCACAAGCAGCAATAGGCGCCGGGGGAGGGGGGGCTCGTCAGCAGCAGCAGAAGGTGACTCCCCCATGGTCGTACGACACCAACCCATGGACCGGCCTTGTCCACGCATACTCCATGCCGGTCCCTCGGGCTCCAGCTATGGGCATCCTTGGGCCCCGCACGATGGGTCACTAGACCCTCTTCGCCGCGCAGAACGCCGCTCCCTATAGCGGCTACGGTGCCCCCCCGCCCGCCAGCGCCTGCCTATGGGTCCGCACGGACCTATGGCGCCGCCGCCACGCCGGCTTATGGGGCCGCGCCCGCCTACGGCGCCGCCGCCGCTCCGGCTTTTGGGGCTGCTCCCACGCCGGCCTACGGAGGGTTCTACCCTCCTCAGGTGCCGCCACCATGGGACCCGGCCTTGCTTGCTGCACTGCACTCCGCCCAGTCACCAAGCTCCTTTGGTGGCAGTGGTGACTGGTACATGGACTCGGGCGCCACTGCTCACATGACTGCTCATCCCGGTAACCTCACGTCTGCCGCTCCCGTTCATACTCCCACCCGTATCACTGTTGGTAATGGTTCCTCCCTACCCATTACTCACGTTGGTCATATGTCTTTTCCTTCTACTTCCACTCCTGTGCATATGTCTAATGTTCTTGTGTCTCCTGACTTAGTCACTAATCTTGTTTCTGTTCGTCGCCTTGCTCGTCACTAGTAGAAAACGAACCTACTATGAGACACATTAGTGCCGGTTTGGTTTCGAGACGGCACTAATGTGTAGGGCTGGGCATTCGGTTTATATGGTTAATACGGTTCGGTTTATTCGGTGTTTTATAATTTCGGTTTTAAAGAAATGGAAACAGAATTAATCACACAACGGATGGTTTTATGCCTTGTCCATGTGCTGGCTGTAAGAATGGTCACAGTTACTCTACAGAAAAAACAATTCACATCCACCTATTTAAGTCCGGTTTCATGCCCCACTATAATGTTTGGACCAAGCACGGAGAAATAGGGGTTATGATGGAAGACAATGAAGAAGAAGAGGACGACGATGGCTATCCTGGCCATGGGTTCCCTGAATACGATGATACAACAATGGGGGAAGAAGCGGAGCCAGCAATGCGGGAAGAAGCTGAAGAAGAGGCATCAGATGAGCCCGCTGATGATCTAGGTCGGGCCATTGCCGATACAAAGAGAAACTGCGCAAGTGATCTGGAGAGGACGAAGTTGCAGCGCATGTTAGAGGATCACAAGAAATTGTTGTACCCGAATTGCGAAGCTGACAAAAAAAACTTGGGCACCACACTTGAATTGCTGCAATGGAAGGCAGAGAATGGTGTATCTGACAAGGGATTTGGAAATTTGTTGGTAATGATAAAGAATATGCTTCCAAAGGAAAACGAATTGCCCGAGAGTACGTATGAAGCAAAGAAGGCTGCCTGCCCTCTAGGGTTAGAGGTGCAAAAGATACATGCATGCCCTAATGACTGCATCCTCTACCGCGGTGAGTACGAGGATTTGAACGCTTGCCCGGTATGCGGTACATTGCGTTATAAGATCAGTCGCGATGACCCTGGTGATGTCGAGGGCGAGCGCCCCAGGAAGAAGATTCCTGCCAAGGTGATGTGGTATGCTCCTATAATACAACGGTTGAAACGTTTGTTCCAAAACAAAGAGCATACGAAGGCGACGCGGTGGCATGCAGAAGACCGTAAGAAAGATGGAAAGTTGAGAGTACCCGCTGACGGTTCACAGTGGAGAAAAATCGAGAGAAAGTACTGGGAGGAGTTTGCAGGTGACCCAAGGAACGTATGGTTTGGTCTAAGTGCAGATGGCATTAATCCTTTTGGGGAGCAGAGCAGCAACCATAGCATGTGGCCTGTGACTTTATGTTTGTATGACCTTCCTCCTTGGTTGTGCATGATGCGGAAGTTCATTATGATGCCAGTGCTCATCCAAGGCCCTAAGAAACCCGACAACGACATTGATGTGTACCTAAGGCCATTAGTTGAAGAACTATTACAGCTGTGGAATGGAACATGTGTACGTGCGTGGGATGAGCACGGACAGGAAGAATTTGACCTAAAGGCATTGCTCTTCGTGACCATCAATGATTGGCCTGCTCTCAGTAACCTTTCAGGATAGACAAACAAGGGATACTGCGGATGCACGCACTGTTTCGATGATACCGACAGTATATATTTGGATAGTTGTAGGAAGAATGTGTACCTGGGACATCGTCAATTTCTTCCGACAAGGCATCCCGTAAGAAAGAAAGGCAAGCATTTCAAAGGTGAGGCGGATCACCGGACGAAGCCTCGCCACCGTACTGGTGCTGATGTACATGATATGGTAAAGGATTTGGAGGTAATCTTTGGAAAGGGTCCTGGCGGAAAACCTGTTTCGAAGGACGCTGACGGACGCGCACCCATGTGGAAGAAGAAATCTATATTTTGGGACCTACCATATTGGAAAGACCTAGAGGTCCGCTCCGCAATCGACGTGATGCACGTGACGAAGAATCTTTGTGTGACCCTGCTTGGCTTTTTGGGCGTGTATGGGAAGACAAAAGATACACCAGAGGCACGGGAGGACTAGCAACGTATGCACGGAAAAGACGGCATACATCAGGGTCAGGCCAGCTATGCTCTTACCAAAGAAGAGAAGGAAATCTTCTTCGAATGCCTGCTCAGCATGAAGGTACCATCTGGCTTCTCGTCGAATATAAAGGGAATAATAAATATGGTAGAGAAAAAGTTCCAGAACCTAAAGTCTCATGACTGCCACATAATTATGATGCAACTCCTTCTGGTTGCATTGAGGGGGCTTCTACCGGAAAATGTTCGATTAGCCATTGTGAAGCTATGTGCATTCCTCAGTGCAGTCTCTCAGAAGGTAATCGATCCAGAAATCATACCAAGGTTACAGAATGATTTGGTGCAATGTCTTGTCAGTTTCGAGTTGGTGTTCCCACCATCCTTCTTCAACATCATGACGCACGTCCTAGTTCACCTTTGTGAAGAGATTAACATTTTGGGTCATGTATTTCTACACAATATGTTCCCCTTTGAAAGGTTCATGGGAGTCTTGAAGAAATATGTTCATAACCGTGCTAGGCCAGAAGGAAGCATCTCGAGGGGCCATGAAAAGGAGGAGGTCATTGAGTTTTGTATTGACTTCATTCCTGACCTTAAGCCGATTGGTGTTCCTGAATCGCGGCATAAGGGCAGACTAGAAGGAAAAGGCACGCTAGGAGGGCATCAAATAATATGTATGGACGGGCATTCTCTCACTGAAGCACACTACATAGTTCTACAGGATTCCGCCTTGGTGGCTCCGTATATGGAGGAACACAAGAATTTTCTACAGTCCAAACACCCGGAGAAGTCTGACGACTGGATTACACGCGAACAAATGAGGACTTTCGCCGGTTGGTTGCAGAAACGTGCCCTGAATGATGGCGATATTCAAAATGACCTGTACTCGCTGTCCCAGTTACCATCTTCGAATATAATGACTTTCAAAGGGTACCAGATAAATGGGAATACATTTTACACGATCGCGCAAGTTAAGAAGAGCGCCAACCAAAACAGTGGTGTCCGCTTTGATGCAACAACCAACACGGGAAAGGAAACATATTATGGTTACATAGAGGACATATGGGAACTTAACTATGGATCAGGTGATTTGAAGGTCCCTTTGTTTTGGTGCAAATGGGTCAATATGACACGAGGAGGGGTAACGGAAGACCCGCAGTACGGAATGACAATAGTGGATCTCAACAATCTTGCGTATGCAGACGAACCATTCGTCCTAGCCAATGATGTGGCGCAGGTTTTTTATGTGAAAGACATGTCTTCCAGGCCGAGAAAAAGAAAAGATAAGGAAGCGAATGGATCATACGACGAGCCAAAGCGCCACATAGTTCTTTCAGGAAAAAGAAACATCGTGGGAGTGGATGACAAGACAGACATGTCAGAAGATTATGAAAAGTTTGATGAAATTGCTCCATTCACAGTGAATATTGACACGAGCATCCTGTTAAATGATGAAGATTTTCCATGGTTACGACGCAAAGGGACACACGCGAAGAAAAAGTTTCACACCGAAAGATCTGGGATGTGATCGGCTTCACTATCATCACTTTCTTCTGTGTTTCACACCCAGGAGGGAATGTCTGTAATAGTTAGGGTAGTTACGTGTTTTGGCATTAGAAACGCGAAGAAATTTTATGTGCAAACAAATTCTTTTCATGCATTTCTGATTTTTTTTTCCAGCTAAATGACCCTGAAATTGAAAAGCATTTCAAATGAACTCAGAAAAGGTTGAAAGTTGGCATGGTATCATAATTTCATACAAATAGCATGTGCAAGAAAGTAGAGAGGGTTACGGCAAAAACTGGATGCACTTCGTGTACAAAATGGACAATCTCTTTCGAAGTATCAGGGTTTCCGACGAAAACTGAACTGTTACAAAGGCATTTTATTTTTTAAATAACCTAAGCATTACCAAATTGAATATAATGATAAAACACACTAATATTAAACATAAGAAAAAAGAATCACTGAAAAAACTTTTTTCAAAGTTAAGTTATTCACAAACTAGTGATTCACACAAATTTCAAATAATTCAAAATTTAAACTATTCAAATTTGAAATCTACCGGCACTAACAGAAAGTTTGTAATTTTTTGTACCTAAAGCAAAAATATTGACAAAGAAACTCTAAATACAGCAGAAAACAACTCAAAAATAAATAAAATAAAAATAAATAAAGAAAAAAATTAAGAAAAAAAAGCCCACCTACTGGGCCAAAGCGGCCTGCATACGACTAGCAACACAACCTTCTGTTGGGCCAGGATGCAGGCCCGCAAAGGCCCAGTAGGCCCACTGGGCGAAGAGGACAGGTAGGCCTAGTAGGCCTGGTTAGGAGAGGAGCTCGAGAGAGCTACCGCACTGGGGCTTATAAACCAGTGTGGTAGCCCCTCGACTAGCGAGGTGGGACTAAACATGCGCACCGCCTGGAGCCAGCGCACCCCCTTTAGTACCGGGTCGTGGCTCCAACCGGTACTAAAGACCCCCCCCTTTAGTACCGGTTGGTGCCACGACCCGGTACTAAAGGGGGTGCGCTTCCCGCCGCTTGGCCTGGCCAAAACAGACCTTTGTACCGGTTGGTGGCTCCAACCGGTACTAAAGGTCCATCCTATATATACAACACTTGAAAAAAATTCAGTTTTCCTCTGTTCTTCCCTCTGTTTCCTCCCTCCGTCGCGTTGCCCTGCCCCGATCGTCGCCGCCCCCGCCCCTCGTCGCCGACCCCGGCCGTCCCCGCCCCTCGTCGCCGCCCCCGTCGACGTCGCCACCCCGGCCAT
>NC_041386.1:673196270-673214252 GCF_002162155.2 Triticum dicoccoides | reverse complement strand
CACACACACACACACACACACTACACACACACACACACATTAGTTTGTTTGTTATAAATTTTTCTGTTTTTTAGTTATAAAAATGTTAGAAATTATTCTGTTTTTTAGTTATATAAATATTAGAAATGTTAGTTTTATAGAAATGTTATAAATGTTTTCTGTTTTTTAGTTATAGAAATATTTATAGAAATGTTAGCAAATTTTCTGTTTTTTAGTTATATAAATATTAGAATTGTTATGGAAATGTTAGTTATATAATCAGGAAATTTTAGAATTAGTTTTAGTTAGATGAATTAGATTAATGTCAAATTGTTAGAATTTGCATATATATAGAATTTTAGTTATCACAATCCAATCATTTAAAAAATGTTACTTTTTGCGGGCATATAGTATTTGTTCTCGACGATATACCCGGCCCGCATCCTCACCGTCGACCAGTTCGAGACGACGTCCTGCTTGAGGGGACCCATGTCCGGGACTGGGCTCCGCCGGGCTGGCACTGGAAGGTGCTACCTGGAGGGGCGCGCCGCTTGGTGAGGAACCTGACCTCGGGTCCCGTCGTCGACCCTGATCTTCTTTGGTGGCGTTCGCGTGGGCCACATTCGGTGCAGAGGCAGCCGGCCCCACCGAAGGTGATGCGTCGCCGTATCAGGGAGGAAGATGAGCACGTCCATCGCTACATGGCTTCTATGGACGACGTCAGGTTCTCCACTACTTGGCGGGTTCTTTGGGCAGATGACCGGAGATATGATCCTATGATGGTTCCTTCTCTTTGGGTGTGCACCGCCGGCGCCCCAGGAACCGCGAGTGGCGCCCTAGATTCTTCTGTAGTACTCAATCTTTATTAGGTACCTAGCCAGTGATGTATTCGATATATAATATTCTAGATGATGTATTCGAGATTATATATATTAAGACGATAGATGATGTATTCGAGATTCAGTTTTTCCTTATTGATTAATTGCATCCATGCATTGTAATTTGAATACTAAATTGTTTTATATTTCTTCTGTATTAGTAAAGTAAAAGCTATGGCGGACAATACCGGCAGAGAGAGAGAAGAGGAATTGTTCGACATCATACGCAGCCCTCACAGGCTAGATGATCTGAATGAAGCAGATGACGGCTCCCAATATCTGAACAATACCGGAGAGGGTGATGAAAAGATATTCGAGCTCGACGACCGGGCTGATGAAGTCATGAACTATGATTATGATTATGACATAGACAATGTTTGTGATGACACAGACAATGCTGATCTTCAAATAACAAAGACTACCGGCGAGGTATATTTATATAAGTAAGCATGCATCATGGTGATCATCACATGTTTCTTTTATTGAAGATATATTAACGAATCGATCTTTCTTCTTTCAGCCCTCCGGATCGAGCAAATCTGCTTCTACAGATAGCAAGACAAAGCGAGGCCCGGGCAGATTGTTGAAGGATGGTGTAAAGTACCACATGGAATCCACCAAACTTAGTGGCGAACCCCTCACGCCTAAGACCATTGCGGACAAGTGTACTCATCAGTGCGGAGTTCTTGTGAAGGACAAACTCCCGATCTCCATTCAAGAATGGAAAGAGCCAAATACTAAACGTCTAGGTGTTACTTGGGTCAACGACAGAGCCAAAAAAGACCTTGTGAAATCTCGGATGGAACATTTCACCCTACCAGATCATTTCACTGAAGCAGATGTGGAGAAAGTCAAGGCCGCTGCTCTTAAGAAGATGGCAATTGCATTCAACACCCACAAGAAAACTGTATGGGCCAACTACCTCGCTAATGAAAGGAAGACTCCAGATTTCACGGGAACACTGGAGAAGCAAAGAGAGCACTGGGACGATTTCGTGACCTTCAAGGATTCAGAAATATCTAAGGAACGGTCGATGAAAAACAAGGCAAATGCCACAAGAAAGACGCAGTTCCATAGGCTGGGTCCAGGTGGCTACGCGGTGGGATTGCCTAAGTGGGATAAGTCTGAGAAAGAGATGGAGGATGCAGGGATCACTCCGGTTACCCGGCACTGGCCCCCCAGGTGCAGAACTTGGTTCTATGCGCATGGGGGAGCGTTGGACCCGAAGACAGGCGAAGTTTCGCGGAAGGCAAGTCTAAAAGGAGCCGAACAAAAGATAATTGATGCAATAGATGAAGCTCGAAGGGGGGTGTTCACGCCCAGCAGAGAGAACGACGAGCTTACGCGCGCCCTGGGAAATCCTGAACACCCGGGAAGAACACGAGGCATGGGCGTTATTCCCTGGTATGAGGGCTTTTCAGAATGGAACGAGGACTACAGGAGCCGTGCAAGAAGGAAGATGGAGGAGGAGAAGAAAAGGAAGCTGGAGGAGGAGCAGAGGAAGCAGGACGCAGAACGCCTTCAAGGCCTAGAAGCAAGGCACGCGGACCTGGCACTCAAATTCCAGCAGCAGCAACAGCAGATTGACTCACTTAGCCAGGAAAGGGGGTCTCAGCAGCGGCAGCAGCAAGCGGATGATCGTCCAGCATTGGATAGCACCATCCCATCCATGCCGAGAAGCAGCGTTGGTTCTGCCCCGGGCGACACACTACTGGATACATACCCTGTGGATGAGATCATAGAGAACACTAACTGCGAGCTACACTCCAAAATGAAGAACATATCCATGAAGGTGGCGGACGGCGTTGCTTTTCCAGTTACCCCTGAAGCAACCTACCATTGCATCCCGATTCCAGAGGGCTATGCTCGTGTCATGGTTGATGAAGTGGTGGACCCATATTCGGGGCTAACGCTTGACATTCCTGGAGGTGAAGACGAGCGCACACTGGGAGAGGCCATACATCGTATCATCCTATGGAGAAAGGATTGCATCATCTTTCGAAGTCCACCGACACCGCGTCGTCTGCCGACTCCTCCTCGAAGTCCGCCACCAAGTCAGCAGACTCCCGCTCCTCCAAGTCCACGAACGCGTGAGACGACTCCTCCTCGAAGTCCTCCACCTCCTCCAAGTCCCCGAACGCGTGATCTGACTCCTCCGGTTTCAAGCCCGGCACAACGTCATGCCACTTCTCCGGTTTCAAGTCCGGCACCGTGTCAGGCCACACCTCCTGCTTCAAGTCCGGCACATCGTCAGGCCACTTCTCCTGGTCCAACTCCATGTCAGCCGTCTCTGCCGTCTCAGCAATCGCAGAAGAGACATCCCGTAGCTTTTGTGCGTAGCGGTACGAGTCGAGGTAGTTCAGGAAGTACAGGCGAAGGCAAGCGATATAAATATGGTCCAAGCCTCGCTCCTCTTCCTCAGAGGCCTTACGACATGACTAAGGAGCAAAATGCAGCCATAGTGCAAGCCCAAGTGGACGCCCATTTTGGACCGAAACCGGCACCGCCGCCAAAGGAGAAAGTGCCTGAGAAAGTAATTGACCACTTCATTCGTATGGCTAGAGAACCAGCTCCCAAGCCTGTTGACTCGGACTATGAGCGCCAAATCAGGAAGGCACATCGAGCACGACTACAGAAGGAAGCGAGCTCAAGCTCGAGCCAACAAGCAGCTGGCAAAAAATGCGGGAAAACCGTTCCCCAGTTGGGAGAACAGGCAGCGCAAGCGATCCCCCCGCTTGTTGTGCCAACAACACATGAGAGGAGTAGTACGCGCGCCAAATATTATTGTGGGCAAACCGTTAGCGTTCCCCAGCATGGCGATGTGGTAATAATAGAGGATCATATAATGCAGGCTCAAATGCTCAATATCTCTGTTGGACAACTCCTCGAAATCGAGCCCATGCCTACGCTTAAAGAATCGGAAATAGCATGGCAATATGTCCGGGGCAAACCTTTGGTCCATCCAGAAAGGGTCAAGGACCTCCCAACGAGAATGTATCAATTGCATCAATGGTACATGAACATTACCAAGATTTCCAATCGAGAGTCCCTCATCATGAATGTCAAGCATGAGCATTATTACCATGAGAAAGCTCTGGCCATTGAGTATCCAGAACTATTTCAGTTATTTAATCAAGACGCACTCGACAAGTCTATCGTCAGTTGGTATTGTCTGTAAGTGATTTCTTTCTGTAATTTAAGTCTCAAGCTAGTTACGTAGTGATAATATTGATCAATCATTACATGTAATTATCCTCACTATATTCTTTTTCTGTGGTATTATATGCAAGATGAAGATGTATGAAATGAAAAAAGCTGGACGCTATGGCGTTGGGTTCATTGACCCAAATACCATTAATCAGGAAATATGGGAGATTGAACATTGTCAAACTGCTGTAGAGGAAAGCATGCTAGAGTTCTTGAAGCGTCTCAATACCAATGAAGATATACTACTTCCTTACAACTTCCCGTGAGTCACATTGTCTTGTACTACAAATTCTTTTTTTGCTTACTAGCTAGCTAGATGTTAATAATTAAGTGTATACGGTTTACGGTAGTTGATTAATTTTATGCACATGCCCGCTTAATTAAGACATGCAAATGTGTGCGTATGCAGTTGGCACTAGGTCTTGTTAGACATTAAAGTTGAGGAAGGAAAAGTTGAATTACTGGACTCACTAACTAAAGAAGATAAAGACTACACCATCGTGAAGGGGATAGTCAACAGGTAATTTCAATCATTATTAACTATTAGTTCCTGATATGAACTATTTAATAACCCCTTTATTAATTTTCTTTGCCGGCGGGCAGGGCATGGGCAAAGTTCATCAAGGTGACTCTAGGCACGTGGCCAAAAAAGTTGTTTTGGCATCGACCCAAGGTAAGTAATTAAGTAGTACTAGCTAGCTACCATCTCTTTAATTCTTGTTTTAATATCATTAATTAATTATCATGCTTGATTAATCATTATCTGATTCAATTCCATTCTCGTAAAGGCCCTGAGGCAGGCGTCGGGGAATAATCTGTGTGCATTCTACGTTTGGGAGAACATTCGCATGATGACGTGCGAAAGGAGCAGATCTGATAGACAGGACTGGGTACGTTTTTGTCAAAACACTATTCACACCATTATCGATATCTAGTCACACAACTAACACACATGCATATTGATCTCCTTCTTAACAGTTCAGGTCGGTGCGGGATAAGCTCCTACCATCGGACCGCATACAAGCACTTCAAGAGAAAATAGCCGGATTTTTGCTCGACCAGGTCATAGATTCCAAAGGAGAATACTATTACCCGCTACCGCCCCCATGAACCACTTGTCATCGTGCTCCGAAGGCACCAAGCCAACATGTAGGAGAAATTGTATATGTATATACATGTGTATGTGTGAATAGTTAATGGTGTTGGCTGTGAGACATTCGATGATATATATATTATATATATATATATATATATATATATATATGCGATTCTACGTACGAGAAAATCTATTTATATATATGCATAACGTGTACAATTTGTAGTATCGTGAAATACCAGCAAACAAAAAGAATTAAATAGAAAATAAAGCCAAATTGAAAACACAAAATTAAAGCAAAAATTAAAAAAAAACACCCAAACATTTAGTACCGGTTGGTGTTACCAACCGGTACTAATGTCCTACACGCACCCGGGCCTAACTCGTGCCACGTGTTTGCACTTTAGCGCCGGTTCATGACGAACCGGTACTAAAGGGGGGGGACCTTTAGTCCCCACTCTTTAGTGCCGGTTCGCCAACCGGCACTAAAGGCCGTCACGAACCGGCACTAAAGCCCGGTTCTGCACTAGTGCGTGAGAATCCTATAGCTGTTCAATTTGATGATATCGGTTTTTCTGTGAAGGACGCCCGTACACGGATGGTGCTCCACCAATGTGATAGCCCGGACGAGCTTTACCCAGTGCATCCCTCCGGCGCCACCACCACCCATCGCCCCGCCGCCTTCGCCGCCAGTGTCGATCTTTGGCATGCCCGCTCGGTCATCCCAATTCCACCATTATGCGTCAGATTCTTTAGAGTTTTTTCTTCTCATGTAATAAGGTCGACGATCACACTTGTGAGGCTTGCCGTCTTGGCAAGCATGTTCGTCTTCCCTTTAGCGAGTCTACAAACATTTCCACCTTTCTATTTCAGTTATTGCATAGTGATGTTTGGACGTCCCCGGTTGCTAGCAACACGGGCTATTTGTACTATCTGGTGATATTGGATGATTTTACTCATTATGTGTGGACCTTTCCTCTCCGTCGCAAGTCCGACGCTCTTGGCACACTCACCGCTTTTTACTCATATGTCACCACACAGTTCGGTTGTCCTATTCTCGCCTTGCAAACTGAAAACGGCAAGGAGTTTGACAACGTTGCTGTCCGCAATTTACTTGTGTCCCACGGCACCATCTTTTGCCTCACGTGCCCCTACACGTCTCAGCAGAATGGTAGCGCCGAGCATGTCCTTCGCACGCTTAATGACTGTGTCCGCACGTTGCTTTTCCACTCCTATGTGCCTCCTCGCTTCTGGCCGGACGCGCTCGCGACCGCCAGCCTCCTCATTAACATTCACCCCCTGTCGTTCCCGCTGAAACTACACTACTTACCAGCTCCTCTTCGGTGCGGTTCCATCTTATGATGGTCTTCGCATTTTCGGGTGTCTTTGTTATCCTAGCACCGCGTCCACTGCTCCTCACAAACTCGTGCCCCGGTCACTTCCTTGCATTTTCCTTGGCTATCCTCCCAACACCAAAGGTTACCGGTGCTATGATCCAGTCTCCCACCGTGTTTTCACTTCACGGCATGTGTACTTTGATGAGCTCGTGTTCCCGTTTCAGCAGGTACCGTCACCTTCGGAGTCTCCTACGGCGCGGTTCATCCCTGCCACCACCTTTGGCGGACAACCCAGCCGCGGCCCGGGTTCGGCCCTGCCCGCGCTCCCCGCGCCGGCGGCCCCTGGCGCTGCGGCTTAATTAAGTACAAGAGAGTTATTCGATTAATTAGAGAAAAAAATCGATGAAAGCCATCACAAACCATTGAGCGGCACACACAAATATCTCACACACACTTCTTCAAATAAGGCCTCGTCAAGACAACACACATGCATCATTGTCATAACTACTCCCCTAGAACACGACATTGCCATCAGTAAACTTTGACAAACAACTTGGACTTCACCAAAGACACCCGTCGATCCAGCCCACATTGTAAAGGCCATGTGGATTCATATGAAAAATCGCTCTAGAACTCAGTGACCTGCGATAGGACATCGCAACTCGGACTCTAAAGAAGAACAACAAAAGAGAACTAGGCAAGGCTGGTGCCATGGAAGATCACCGAGCGGACCAATTGTTATCCATCATCGTATGCCACTAGGACCCCACCACCGCAGATTCGACTGCACATAAACAAACAAGCCGAGGCAATCCTACTGACATGCCGAAGAAGAGCCGACTACCTCAACCATTTGTCGCGTCTCCGACATCGCTCCTCCCACCATCATTGCCACATAGGCCTCGACGCCAACACTGTCGCCTTCCACTGCACTCCGCAATGCCCAACTCCAAAAATGAAGCCCTCGAAGATGAATACGACACCAAGGCACCGTCATCGTCCTATCACACAGGGTCAAGGGTTTCCTCGAGGATCCGGATAATGATGTGATAATTCAAGGCCACCCATGGGCCGTAGGCAAAGTGCATTAAATGTGGTACTTCATGCCCTTATTCATGATGTTATCTTTTAGTGCTATAATCTTGTTGTAAGATGTTGGATATGAGGTTTTACACGTAGTTAATTTGTATCAAATTATGACACCAAGTCAATGAGTGAACCCAGCTAAATTTTCTGGCTCCGCCCCTGACGACACCAACACATATATGTATGACTAGTAACTTTTGAATGGGTCAATTACACCATCGGTGCTTAAACTTGGTAAAAAGAAAATCACTTTAGTGACAAAACTTGCGGCATACATTGAACTGGTGTCATAACTAAGCTTGGGTGTGCAAATAGGGTGCAAAACTCGTTCGAATACGCATGCGGAGCTGACGAGACGTGACAGTGTGGCGTGAGGCCCATTGTCAGTGACCTCCCGGTGTAGACTAGGGTTGTGGCGTGTTGTTTTTGCAAAAACACCTTCGAATTTTTTCACCGCATGGGAAAGACCATGATAGGCGCAAGACCAACCTGTCAGGGAAACATCACAAATTTTACATTAGAATGAAAAATTGCACCCTCGAAGATTCAAACTGGCGACTTCGAGTCATCCCGCTCGCTCGGCTAGTTACCCTACATCGACATCATTTGATGACCTAGGTGGATAAACATTTCTTATATTTTCTTGCATAAACAACATAAATTAAGAATTTTAATAATTCCAAAAAAATGCTGCCGTGTGGGTTTGAAACTGCGACTTGGGCAAAAAATAAGACGAGCTGGCCACTGCATCCACATTCATTTGATCTTTCTTGTGATTTTTATCCATTTTCTCACTAATACACCGCACTCATGGGCTAAAACACACTGTGCTTTTTCATTTTCAGAAATTTGTGAAAAATATTGAAATATCAATTACAAATAATATACATACAAATAAAAGAAATTACACAAAAATATGCTCATCTAATTCAAAAAATGCCCACCTATTAATTTAACAAAAATCCATAAAATTTGATTACCACTTATACAAATGTTTGTATAAATTTAAAAAGTGTTTGCATATTAGATAGAAATACTAAAGTAATTATATATATATATATATATATATATATATATATATATATATATACTTGTAAGTTCAAAATTTTACAAGTTTTTTAAAAAAATATTCATTAGTATATAAAAATTTTATGCTAGATTTATTTAATTTGCTTTAAAAGTTTTTATGTGTTTTGCTAAAGTTTGTGTGTTTTGATAAATAAATTAAACAAAAACAAATATATGTATGGGAAAAAATATGAACCTAATGTGTCATCTGCAGATTCTCAAATGAAGATGTATGTACAATTATATGTATATTATTTATAATTAGGATTCTCGTATTTTTTTACAATTTTCCAAAATAAAAGAAAAACAAAACACATGTTGAAAATGGGCCGCACTAACCGCAGTCCATTTTCTCCCATGGGCGCGGTCTGTTGTAGACATAAAAAGTAACAATCCGACGTAGATACTAAAATGCCTTTGTTGGGGTGGCAGGCCCATCAGCTTGTGTGCCTCGGGTCCCGTGTTTGAACCCTCATGACCGCATCTTTTTTGTTGGAATTAAAATTCTTAATTTATGTTCTTAATATAAGAACTGAGTATGCTTATAGGACATCATGCGTTATCGTGGTGGGTTGGCTAGCTGTGCGCATCAGTTTGCTTTTGGTCGTGGTTTGATTCCTCGAGCATGTAATTTTTCATTCTAACAAAACTTGTGCGGTTTCGCTGACAAGCGGGTCCCGCAACTGTCAGGGTTTCTTTTGCATGAAAAATAAAAGTCGGTTGTGTTTTGCAAAAATAAAAAGAAAACACGCCACACACCTGGTCTACATCGCCCGATACTGACAATGAGCCCCACGCCACGCTGTCATGCCTCGGCAGTGCCACATGCGTATACAAACGAGTTTTATATCTTATTTGCACGATGAGCCAAGTTGTGGCACCAGTTTAATGTATGCCGCTAATTTTGGTACTAAAGTGATTTTCCTTGCTAAGTTTAAGCATCGGTGGTGTATTTGATCCTTTTTATAAAATAATGCTCCGTGCCGTTCTGTTTGAGCGACAAGTATTTGCGGGCGGAGGGAGTAGTTCGAAATATCCAACACTCTAGACACACTACTGGAATTGTGTTTGCCAAGTTCTCAAGGTTTGTCGAGTTTCTTTTATCGGGAGATCGGTAGTGGAAGACATATGTTGTGTACATCAATAATAAAACTTGGTAGTATTGAACAACTCGGCAAACATCATCATTTCCCAGTGCCTAAAAGAAAGTCAGCGACAAATAGAACTTTGCAAGCATGTGTGTCACGTGGCATCACCATTAACGGTATATCCCGTCTGTCACCCTCAGTTTGCCGAGTTCTACCTTTTACATACTCGGCAGTAGTTACATGACATTTTGCCGAGCTCCCCATAAAAAAAACTCGACAATATTAATGATTGTCGACCCAATGAACCGAGTCCGTTCTTCGAGGGTGGAACTCGGCCAACGCGCTGCCGAGTTCCCTTGAAACTCGGCAAAGTAGGTGATTACAGTAATGACATGAAGACAACAACGATCTGAAAGGGTCAAGGATAAACTAACAAAAAAACATGTTGTAGTATGCAAGGCTTCCTCGGGAAGAAAGCAGTTAGCGGCCTCATGGCGAGGCATCGAAATCCTAATGCAAGATGAGGGAAAACCCTTGGCATACTATGCAAGGAGGAACATGGGCGCTGCGAAACCTAAAACACTGCAAGGGTGTTCAATTGGGGTCCAACTGTAAGCCGATCTTGGCATATCACTAGGTCGTACGTACAAAAGAACAATGCAGAAAAGAAATGAAGGGAAATAACTTGTTCCTCCTACCTCTTGCATTTTATTCTACTCTCTGTTCTTGATTTAATTCAAACTTTGTGCAGCTATGTGTGTTGGCTCATGTCACGATCTCTCGATGGCAAGGGGTGTGACAGTTGGTATCATATTTGGGATGATCTCGGAGGCAGATCAGACTTGTTGCCGACCGAGTTGGGCACTCCCTTAAAATCCCATGTTGACCACTTTGTTTGCGATGGTGGTGTGGCGGTTGTTTTCCTCTAGAACACCATGAACGACGTTTGTTTGTGGCGGCGGCGGGGTTATTCGGCTACAGGTTGGGCGTCCCGTGTGGTTATTCATGATTATCTGTGTGTGTATGAAATTCTAGCGGTGTAACTCGAACGGCATAGTTCATGGGGGCGAAGAGCGTCAATTTTTTCATGTGTTTCAAAAATTATTTTATTCACATTTTGGAAAAAAAATCACAAATAAAAAACATTGTTCGGAACCGATTTTTTCGAAATGTGTTCACAATTCAAAAAAAGGAATTTAAAACTTGTTGACAATTCAAAAACCTATTCAGAACTTGAAATTTGTTTGCGATTTTGAGAAATATTCACATTTTCATAAAATGTTCATGCTTTCATAAAAACTTTTGGGTTGTCGTGCTTAAAATCCGAACATTTGGAATTTATCATTTCCATATACTTTTTAAAAAGGTTTTAGAAATATGTAGCTTCTCAAGCCGGTGTTTTTGGGGTGAATAGGTTTCTTTTTAATACGTTCGGAATTTATCATTTCCGTATACTTTTTGAAATGTTCCAATGACGATCGTGTGTGTAGTGAGTACCCTTGTGCCACTAAACTTGCCTTGTTGCGGATGATTACACCATTCTCATCTTGTTTGTTCTTGAAAATCCATTTTGTTTCAATGACGTTGTGCTCGGTAGGTGGCCTCTTGACTAATGACCACGCTTGGTTGCGTTCAAAACTGTTCAACTCTTCTTGCATAGCAACGAGCCAATCGTTGTCCATCAATGCATCATGTACCTTGAGGGGCTCAACACTAGACACAAACGAGAAGTGAGCACAAAAGTTTGTCAAATGTTTACGCGTGACTCTACCTTCCGATATGCCGGTGAGAATTTTGTCAACATGAACACGACCGGCCATTCGAGGCATGATGGAGGTAAGGGTTTCACGAGGTTCAACTTCATGTCCATCATCCACATCCTCAACATATGGATCATTAATGTGTGGTGGAAGATCTTCTTGTTCATATTGCATTTGTTGAGGTTCATCATCAATGATTTGTCTTTCTTGTTATTGCCCTTGATGATGATCTTGTTCTTGAAGATTATCATGAAGAGGAACTTGATCATCTTTTTGTACTTGGACTAAGGGCATCGGTTGAACAATAGGAGTTTGTGGTGGTATGGGTGTTAAAGTAGTTTGATGATGTGTGAAACCTCCATCTTCTTCTTCATCATCATGAGGTTCTTGTTCCATTGGAAGAAGAGCACCAACTCCCATAGTCAAAATATCTTGAGAGGAATCTTCTTCACCTACATCACTTAGATCAACTTGCTCCCCATGGGAGCCATTAAATTCATCAAACACCACGTCACAAGTTTCTACAACACATCCATTGGATTTGTTGTAGACTCTATAGGCGTGAGAGTTTGGTCCATAGCCAACAAATATGCCCTCAATCGTTTTGGATTGAAATTTTCCTAACCGTTCTCTTTTGTTGAGGATGAAACATTTGCACCCAAATACACGAAAGTACTTGACATTTGGCTTGTTCCCAGTTAGGAGCTCATATGGAGTCTTTTCCAATATAGTGCGGAGGAAGAGCCGGTTTGATGCATGGCATGCAGTGTTGACAGCTTCAGCCCAAAAACTATGTGGTGACTTGTATTCATCCAACATGGACCTTGCCATCTCTACAAGTGTATGGTTCTTCCTTTCGGCTACACCATTTTGCTAAGGAGTGTATGGAGCTGAATATTGATGATCAATCCCTTCATCACTAAGGAATTCTTCCAAGGTATAGTTCTTGAACTCAGAGCCATTGTCACTTCTTATTGCCAAGATTTCTTTGTCAAACTTGCGTTGTTCTTGCTTGGCGAAATCAATGAAGGTGATCTTCGTCTCGTCCTTGGACTTGAGGAAGAACGCCCATGTATATCTTGAGTAATCATCAACAATGACAATTCCATACTTTTTCCCACCAAGACTATCCCATGAAGGAGGCCCAAAAAGATCCACATGAAGGAGCTCCGGGGGCCTTGAAGTAGATACTATGTTCTTGGGTGGGTGCTTTGATTGATGTTGCTTCCCGGATATGCATGCACTACACACACGATCTTTCTCAAAAGAGACATTGGTTAGTCCAAGGATGTGATTCCCCTTTAAGAGACCTTGAAGATTTCTCATGCCGACATGGGCTAGCCGGCGATGCCATAGCCACCCCTTGTCAGCCTTGGCCATTAGACAAGTTGCATGGAATGTGCTCTGTTTCGAGAAATCAACCGTGTAAAGGTTTTCATCCAACTCTCCAACAAAGGCCACTTCGAGAGTATCTCTCTTAAAGACTTTCACATCCGTTAGTCCAAAGAGTGTATCATAACCAACAGAAGCCAATTGGCGAACATAAAGCAAATGGTATTTAAGGGATTGGACAAGCATGACATGTGCAAGAGACATGTCATTTGTGATATCCACCTTGCCCAACCCGAGTACCTGTCCTTTTGAACCTCCACCAAACATAATGCTCATGAATGGTTTAATAGCTTCCATGAAATCGTAGAGCAATTTGCTATCTCCGGTCATATGATTGGTACAACCACTATCAATCACCCATTTTACTCCACCGGAGAAGGCAACCTACACACAATTATGACTTGGTTAGAGGAAACCATTTTGCAATGGGACCTCTCACGTTAGTCACAAGGGTCTTAGGGACCCAAATAGCATAGAACCGGAATGCATTTCGAGAACCAACAAATTTTGCATAAACTTCTCCATCCTTAGTCTTATGAAGTACATAGGATGGAGGCATGAACTCTTTTGGCTTGTTGAGAGTGGGCATGCCCCTTGTGGCCTTCCCACTAACAACCTTACCTTTCTCCTTGTGCCCTTCTCGCACAAATGTTTCCTCTAGAGGGGTTGTGCACTTTTGAGAGGACGTCTTCTTCTTGCTTGTGCTTGGGTCAAACCCAAGTCCCTCTTTGGCAAACACCTCATTGTGTTGGCTCAATATCTCATTAAGGTTCTTTTGCCCTTGAGCACATATCATGAGACCTTTCTCGATTTGAGCCTTGAGAAAGCGATTTTTCTCAAGAATAGATGCTATATCACTACTAGAGTTAGTAGTACAAGCATCAACATCGATAATAGAAGAAGAGTAAGCCTTGGCTAGAGTTTCAAGATAAGTAAGTTTGAGTGTCTCAAAACTCTTTGTAAGAAGGGTGAGCTCTTCTTCCTTTATCTTGAGAGACACGGATAGAAGCTCACAATCCTTAGAGAGAGAAGCATGAGACTACACAAGCTTACTTTTATCATTCATCGACTCTTCACAAGAGTCAATAGCCTTTTTCAAGGAGGCAAGATCATTAGTATGAACATCAATATTTGCACCAATTTTTAAGCATAGTTCATCATTTCGTGCTTCCTCATATTGGACTTTCCGCTCAAGGATTTCACATTTTTTCTTTTCCTCGGTGACGAGGGTTTCGAGTTCCTTAATGGTGATGGTGTGCTTACTCACCATCTCCATAAGCATGCGAAACATAGTGAGCTTCTTTCCTTTGAGGGAGCACGTGAACTTATTAAGTTTAGCAAGCATAGGATCATCTAGATCATCATCCTCATAATTATCATAGATCATCATACTCATCACTAGGAGTAGAAGGAGTGAAAAGAGGAGGATTTGATCGTGGAGTTACCTTGACCTTCTCAGGAGAGCTTTAGTCCTCTCCATCTTCTACCATGGCCTTTGCCATTAGGCACTTGTAAGCGTTGCCCTTGTAGTCTTTCATGTAGTTGTAGGTGACCACATCACCACTCTTGTTTACTAACCTCAAAGTGTTTTGAGAGTCTTGAGCAACTCCAGCAACACCACTAACATCATCCGGATCGGATTCTTCTTGAGCAACATTGCTTTCCCATCTCTCTTCTTGAGCTTGGAGTTCAAAGGATTTGGCAACTTCTTCTTGGGAAAGGTCTTGGGAAACCTTGGTTTATCTTCTCTCTTCTCATAAGGGCACTCGTTTGAGAAGTGGTTGGTTTCTTCACAGTTGTAGCATTTTCTTACTTTCTTCTTTTGAAATTTTCCCGCGCTAAACTTCTTGACAAAGAGAGCCATGTCTTCATATGAAGGGCCCTCATCGGATTCAATCTCATCACCATCATCATCATCATCTTCTTATTCTTCTTCTTCTTCACTTTGCTCATCTTCACATACATGTTTGGCCTTCAATGAAAGATTGATCTTTGATGATGGAGTACCATGCATGGCAAGATGTTTTGTGGCATTAGACTTTGACTCTTCAAATAGTTGGAAGGTGGATATGATGTCATCTGTAGTCATTTCCTTGAATGCATGGTGTTGTCTTATGTCCCACACCATTTGATGGTGATATGGGGCAAGAGCATAAAGCCACTTATCCACAAGGAATCGCTTAGTCATCTTGAATCCATCTTGTGTCTTATCACACTCACATGACTCAATGTCGGCAGTGAGAGTCATGAGACGCTCAAGGAGTTGATTGGGGTTTCACCTTTCTCCATACAAAAGTTTTGCAATTGCCCCTTGGCAATTTCATATTGAGCACTCCGGAGGGTAGAGGTGCCAGTCTTGGATCTTATAATACTTTCCCATAGTTCCTTGGCACTTGTGATGTGTATGAACGGTCTCCTTTGCTTGTCATCCATACCTCTCCTTATACACATGATTGCAGTGTCATTGAGATTCTTGTCATAAATTTCTCTTGGTGTAGCGTTCTTTGGATCAACCACATGATAACCATACTCCATGATCTCCAGCATCTCATCGTTTCCATGTCAAAGATGACCCTGCATAGCAACTCTCCACAAGGCAAAATCGGAAGTGGCACTAAGTAAAGGAGGTTTTATATCTTGGTTTCTCAACCTGAGGTCTTGCATAAAGCCAAGGAACACTGGCGTGTTCATTGCTAGGAGGTTGTTGACCAAGTGACGGAGCAGGCACAGTTGGCCTCGAAGCCACACCACCCAAGAGTGGTGCAAGCACCGTGGACAACGTGGCTAATCTCATTTGGACCAAGGCCTCAAGATAAGCATCATGCTCCTCTTTTTGCTTAGCAAGGGCCCATTCCAGATCCTCAAACGTAAAGATCTCGACTTTAGAAGAAGCCTCGCCTTTATCCATCGGATCTGCAACCAGGGGAGTCCCATCCGGGTTCATCTCACTCTAGGGCGGTTAAGCCACAAGAATAGAGCACGAGGCTCTGATACCAATTGAAAGGATCGAGATGGACCTAGAGGGGGGGGTGAATAGGTACAATTACAAATTTTAATTATTACTTAGCAATTTTAGGCAATAATACGGAATATGAAGGTGAGCCTAACAATTGCAAGTGAGTACTAAGTACTAAGCAAGTGACACAAGCACCTAAGTAAGCAAGCACAATATGATGTAAGTAAGTTCTAAGAGACAAGTAACCACAAGTAGAAAGTTAGAGTTAGGAATAACCGCAACTCCGGGAGACGAGGATGTATGCCGATGTTCACTTCCTTAGAGGGAATCTAGTCACCGTTAGAGAGGTGGATGTTACCACGAAGGCACACCAATGCCACGAAGGCTCACCCTATTCTCCCTTTGAGACAACACCACGGAGGCGTTTCTCAACCACTAGTGGTAGACCTTGGGGTGGTCTCCAAACCCTCACAAACTTTTCCGGGGGTAATCACAATGGTCGATTCCTCGCCGAAGCACTCCTACCGCCTAGGAGTCTCCAACCTCCAAGAGTAACAAGATGCACCACAAAAACAAAGGGGGAATCAACTTTCACTTTGGTGGATGTGTAGATCGAGCACTTCTCCTTTACTTCTCAAAAGATCAAGAGCTTTGGTTGGCTAAGGAGGGAGATCTCCAAGAAATCGAGGTCTGAAAATGGAGGTGAGAGAAATGGAGTCGTCAACCTCTTCGTGAGGAAGAAGAATACTATTTATAGGTGGGGATGGAATCTGGCCGTTGGAGGCAGATTTCTGCGTAGCCCGGAAGTACCGGCAACGGACGGAAGTTCCGGACCCCGGAAGTTCCGGCCAGGTTCCGGGATACACAGAGAGTTTGCACCACTCAGTTGTACCCCGGAAGCTGCAGAAACAGGGGACGGAAGTTCCGGCCGCCCCGGAAGTTCCGGAGAGGTTCTGGGCTACACAGAGAGATTGCACGAAAAGTGCAGTTTTTCTGGGTACCCCGGAAGCTTCCCGGACCTTCCGGTCCCCGGAAGTTCCGGTTGTCCCGGAAGTTCCGGCCTGAACAGAAACATGACACTAAGTTTTTCAGATCAATGTGAGAAGGTAAGTTGATTCCCTGGATGTTTTTATGATGCGCTCCCTCTTAATAGTGTGGCTGCCCTAAGGACTCAAGAAATAAGAAAACTTTATGGGACTTCTTCTTTTCCTGAGCACACCGCTTTTCCTTTTTCCAATAAAAGAGGGAATAACCATCCATGCTTCATTTTGATTTAATCAGGGTTGTTAATACTTAGCATGTGGTTAGAAACACAAATGAAGTTGTCATAGATGTCAAAATAATTTAGTGCAATATTGCACTTTCAGCTGCGAAACCTAAAACACTGCAAGGGTGTTCAATTGGGGTCCAACTGTAAGCCGATCTTGGCATATCACTAGGTCGTACGCACAAAAGAACAATGCAGAAAAGAAATGAAGGGAAAAAACTTGTTCCTCCTACCTCTTGCATTTTTATTCTACTCTCTGTTCTTGAATTCAAAATTTGCGCAACTTTGTGTGTTGGCTCATGTCACGATCTCTCAATGGCAAGGGGCGTGATAGTTGGTGTCAAATACGGGATGATCTCGGAGGCAGATCAGGCTTGTTGCCTGCCGAGTTGGGCACTCCCTTAAAATCCCATGTTGACCACTTTGTTTGCGATGGTGGTGTGGTGGTTGTTTTCCTCGAAAACACCACGGACGACGTTTGTTTGTGGCGGCGACGGGGTTATTCGGCTACAGGTTGGGTGTCCCATGTGGTTGTTCATGATTCTCTGCGTGTGTATGAAATTCTAGCGGTGTAACTCGAACGGCATAGTTCACGGAGGCGAAGGGCATCAATTTTTTCGTGTGTTTAAAAAATTGTTCATGATTCCCAAATTCTATTCACATTTTGGAAAAAAAATCACAACTAAAAAACATTGTTCGGAACCGATTTTTTCAAAATTTGTTCACAATTCAAAAAAAGGAATTTAAAACTTGTTCACAATTCAAAAACCAATTCAGAACTTGAAATTTATTTGTGATTTTGAGAAATGTTCACATTTTCATAAAATGTTCATGCTTTCATAAAAACTTTTGGGTTGTCGTGCTTAAA
>NC_041386.1:673184165-673195926 GCF_002162155.2 Triticum dicoccoides | reverse complement strand
CGGCCCATTTGTGCGAAATCTCCTCTCGTCACCCAGCTTGAAATACTCAGGCTTGGCGCCCGAACATAACCAACAACCAACAGCTTTCCTTCTCCCCTTCTTCCCCTCGCCGGAGCGCCAAGAAACCAAGAACCCATCCTCCCCACCTCCCTCTCCCCATCTTCGCCGTGCAGGGCACCCACGACCGATGGAGCATTTCGTCGACGGCCAGCACGTGCGGCTGCGGAGCACCTTGCTCGGCAGGTACCTCCACGCCGACGAGGACGGGGATAGCGTATCTCTCCAGGACCGCCGGGCATCGGTGAACTCGGCTTGGGCAGTAGAGTTGCACTATCTGGATGATTATGGCCCGCACGTGCTCCTCTGCAGCGCCGCCTACGGCCGCTACCTCGCCGCCACGGATGCGCGGGCGCTGGTCGGCCGCGGGCTCCGCGTCGAGCAGCGCAACTACGATGATCCGGATTCGGATGGCGACGTCGAGCAGGACGATTTGGAGATGAATGCCATTCTATGGCGCGTATTCCGGATGCAAGGCAGGGACGGCGTGCACCTTCGCAACGTCAACGGCGGATGTCTCCTCGCGACTGAAGTGCTCGGCCACTACCGTGGCAATGGTGTCAGCGCCGAGGACACGCAGGTTATCAGCACGATGATGAACTGGGTCGTGGAGCCCATCCCCACCATGGCGATTCCGCCTGAACTTCCGGCAGAGGTGAGTCCGCCATGCCATGTCCGCTTCTTGATTCTTCCCGAATTTGCGCGAATTTGGTTCTTGGATAGTTGAATTTGCGCGAACATGCATCGGAATTTGATTGCAAATCGTGTAAATTTCGATTGCTTGGGATGGGAGCGACTCTTTGATGTGATGATGGTTCTTTGCAACCCAACTCCAACTGCAGGTTCCCCTCCCCGACGCCATGTTGACGTGGCGGGAGATCGACTACGTGTGGCTGAACGCCGACGGGGCCATCATCACCCAAGGCTGGTACCCATTCGCTGGGAGGTCCTTGCTCCGCCTCAGCACCAACCTGGCCGTGTGCCTGTCCGCGGAGTGGGGCATGGAAGGCGTCCCCGACATCGTCATATGCCTCCCTGCCCGCGGTGGCCGCCTGCTCCCACTCGTCGTCGACCTGCCCAGCAGCGAGCAGGACTTCCGCGTCGTCGTCCTCAACGCCGGCTCGCCTGGTGAGAATCCATAAACTTCTCCTTTGGCTTCAGTTGTTCGGATATTTTGATTCTCAATTCAGTTGACTGCCAATCTGCCTCTGCTCTGCTGGAGTACTCTGCCTGCTAGTCTGAAAATTATGAGAATTTACTGAAACCGGTCTAGTCTGAAAGTTTTGCTGATCTGTTTCAGTTAATTACGAGTTCAGACTTGGTAATGGTCTGAACAATTTTAGGACTGTAGACATTAATAATCAGTAAAAGTTGCTGAATAAATTAGTAGGTGGTCAACAGGCACGACATTGTGACAGATGCTAAAATCCACACTGAAACTTGATATGGATACTCTTGGTTTCCATTCTACTCTGCTTTGATTCAGATGATCCAATTCTTCAGTTTAATACCATATATGTGCCGGTAGCTAGCCAGTGGAATACTTTGGAACTTGAAGACCCAAATCAGTTCAGTCTGCCTAGTTCAGCTTCTTCACAGAGAAGATAAACATTTCTGTTTTTTTAGCCTACTGTAATGTAATTGTTTGGAGTAACACGTGGACAAAATTCAAGTTCTGTTCCACAGCACATTCTCTACATTGTTTTGAGGTTTTGTACATCATCTTTCTTTTTGATCTTGTTATCTGAACTTGTTGCAGTACCTGTGACCCATGATGCCTAACTGCTCATCTAATTTTCTACTAATTCAGCCCACGCAGCGCTGCGGTACGCGGATGTCGATGCAGAGTAGAGAGAAACTTCCTGTCCACCTCTTGAAGTCGCCTTCCTGTCCACCTCTTCAGAAGCGTCGCCGCCTCCGACACACGATGACATTAGAACCCAGTTCCTTTTGTTGACATAGGGGTTCATGAAAACCCAGCAGTTTCTTGTGTTTCTGCTAGCTAAACGTGCTTTTCTCAACTGACAGTAGGGCACCTATTTGCTCTGGCATCGCGGTTCTAAAATGCTGAAACTGTTCGAAAAATGGTGCAGTGACATATAGTAGTCTGTAATGAGTTGACAATGACCAGTACTTCAATGTTGCTAGCAGCATTTTTTTTCTTAGATGAAGCATCTGGTGTCAGCACAGATCTGGTGGTCCTTGCAATGAGTTGAGCACTTGAGTTTTGTTATTCTGCTTAGAGTTTTAGTTCATCAGCAGAGACTGAATTTTGTGTTTTGACAGAGATCGAATTCTGAACATTTTGTGTGTTTTAACTTTGAGTTTTGTGTTTTTCTTTTTTATATTCTTATCTAAACTTGCTGCAGCACCTGTTACGCATGAAAACCCAAACTAGTCCAAGATTTTCTGCTAACTCAGCCCACACGGCGCTGCAGTATGCGGATGTCGATGCAGAGCAGAGAGACGCCGCCCTAGAAGTCGCCTTCCTGTCCACCTCTTCAGAAGTGTCGCTGCCTCGGGCACGATGGCATTAGAACCCAGTTCCTTTTGTTGAGATATGGGTTCTGAAAAACACAGCATGCAGTCTTGTGTTCCTTTTGTTCTTGTGTTTCTTCTTCTGACAGTATATGGAACTATTAGCTTTGCCACCAAAATTCTAGAATTCTGAAACTGTTTGACCATGACACTTGCCATTAATCTGTAAAAATGCGTTGACAATGGCCAGTACTTGAACGTTGCTAGCTGCATCTCTATTAGATGGTGTCGGTACAGATGTGGTGGTTCTTGCAGTGAGTTGGGAACTTGAGTTCTGTTGTTCTGCTTAAAGTTTCAGTTTATCAGCAGGGAATAAATATATTTTTAGACCAGCAGAAACTGAATTTTTTTGACAGATATCGAATTCTGAACATGGCGATGCATGGTTATAGCGCTGGAACGCATGGTTATTGCGCTGACCACACTCCCAGGCGTAGTGCCCCGGGCCGCGGCAGAGCTGGCACTGAACGCGGTTATCGCCGCGGTCGCCGTAGTCACCGCGATCACCACGGCGATTGCCGCCAAAGTCGCCTTGTTGGCGCGAGCCGCCGCCACCGCGGTTTCCGCGATCGCCACCACGAGAGTTGTTGTTGTAGCCGCCGCGATCTCCAGAGTTGCCGCAGCCCTTGCCGTGGTAGTTGCCCTTGCCCCGATTGGAGTTGTTGTGTTGCCGGCGGAGTCACGAGCGACGTAGTTGACGGAGGAGCCGCCATGCTGAAGATGAAGACGAGCAGCGTTGTATTCGCGGCGCCGGTCGAAGGAGATCGCGTGGGAGTAGAACTCTCCAAGCGTCATGCCCTTGGGACGAGTGGTGTACGCGGTGATGAGAGGCTCGTAGTCATTGTCGAGGCCCGTGATGACGGCGGTGATGATGTCCTCGTCGCGCATGGGGCGGCCGACAGCTGCAAGCTGATCGGCGTTGGCGTGGATCTTGGCGAAGTAGTCCGCCATGGAAAGGGTTCCTTTCCTGAAGACCGCCATGTCCATCTTGATCTGGACGATGCTGGCACGGCAATGGATGGTGTACATCTCCTCGACGTGCAACTAGATGGCACGAGAGGTCTCCAACTATGCAGTACTTCATCAGAAATAGAGGCGAGGAGGTAGCTGAGGACGATCTGATCCTGGCGGAACCAGGTGGCATACTCCGGATTGGGGGCGCACACTCCCTTGTCATCGGGATCCAGAAGCTTGGAGGGAGCTGGCAGAGTGCCATCGACGTAGCCCGTGGCGCCAGCGATGCGAAGAGGGGGAAGAACTTGCGCCTTCCAGATGAGAAAATTGGAGGTGGTTAGCTTTGCGGTGACAAGGCTAGCGGAGGGAGAGGGGACGGCAGAGGCCGGCGGCCCATTGAAGGCGGCGGGCAGGGAGAGCGTGGTGAGGGCGGCGGAAGAAGAAGCGGAAGCTGTAGGGGAGCCCATGATGCAATCACGTGGGTAGGCCCGATACCATGTGAAACAAGAGAAAGGGAGATTGGATCGGCGCACCTAACATGGTGGCCTTGGGATGTATTTATATGGGTGCACTAGGGCATAGATTACAGATAGTTACAGGAGATATAGGAGATAAACACAAGTACTAACAGATCTCCTATATCCTAACAATATACAGCTTAACAGCAGAAACTGAATTTCTTGGCAGATATCGAATTCTGAACATGGCGATGCTAATGTGCCCGGACACGACTTGCTGCATTTTGCTGGGATATTTTTTGAACAAAATTCAGATCTTATCCCACAATGCCGTAATAATAGTACTTGTTTCTGCACATTACATTGTTCTTCTGCACATTCACACGACGAGATTTTGCTTCTCTTGTTACATTCACGGACACTGAAAACGTTGCAGGGTCAGTAAAATGTATGTTTTTGGATTATTTTGTTTCTTTTTGTGAAAGGGGGGCAAACCACGGTGTCTGAAATGTATATCTCGCGTACAAGACGAATTCAACTAATCTTGCATGAAAATAAGAGAAGAAGAGAAAGATGGAATTACTGATTGTCACGATTTCATCCCAATTGAACAGTCTTCAGCGGAAGGATTATTGCAGCAGACCAACCGGGGATGTAGCTCAGATGGTAGAGCGCTCGCTTAGCATGCGAGAGGTATGGGGATCGATACCCCACTTCTCCATTGAGTTTTTTTTTTCTTTATTTTTCATGTAAAATCCAAACTAATTCGGTACTGAGTGTGAAGAAATACTATTTTACCCCACTGCTCCATTTTTCCTCTTTATTTATCAGAATGAATAAGGTAAAATCAAAACTAATTCAGTTCTGAGTGTGAAGAAATATTATCTTCATTTTACTTTATTAATAAACATTTGTCAAAAAGGGGATGTAGCTCAGATGGTAGAGCGCTCGCTTAGCATGCGAGAGGTATGGGGATCGATACCCCACTTCTCCATTGTCCTTTTTTTCGATTTTCTTTTTTGCAATTCTCTGTAACAAAAACTATCTTGATTCTTGACTTCACTCTTGCAAACTCCAAATCTCCCAAACATGCGAAAAATCCTTCTAGACATAAAAGGAAAAACAAAAAATGAGCACAAATATATGTTTTCTGCAAGCCAAAGCAGTGCAACAATAATCACCCACTTTTCCATTTCTTTTTGCACAAATATATGTCACCATCATGATTCCATAAACAGCTCTTATCAGGATCGATCCCCCACTTCTCCATTTCTTTTTACAGATCTGAATATACTGTGAAAAAGCACTCTTTGTTTTACTTTCACAGACTCATAAACAACTCTTATCAGTAGTCAACTTCTCCATTTGTTGTTATTTTGCATACTCATAAACAGCTCTTTCGCAGACTCGTAAACGTTGACAATGGCCACTGCTTGAACGTTGCCAGCTGCATCTCTGTGCAAACATGCGAAAAATCCTTCTAGACATAAAAGGAAAAACAAAAAATGAGCACAAATATATGTTTTCTGCAAGCCAAAGCAGTGCAACAATAATCACCCACTTTTCCATTTCTTTTTGCACAAATATATGTCACCATCATGATTCCATAAACAGCTCTTATTAGGATCGATCCCCCACTTCTCCATTTCTTTTTGCAGATCTAAATATACTGTGAAAAAGCACTCTTTGTTTTACTTTCACAGACTCATAAACAACTCTTATCAGTAGTCAACTTCTCCATTTGTTGTTATTTTGCATACTCATAAACAGCTCTTTCGCAGACTCGTAAACGTTGACAATGGCCACTGCTTGAACGTTGCCAGCTGCATCTCTGTGCAAACATGCGAAAAATCCTTCTAGACATAAAAGAAAAACAAAAAATGAGCACAAATATATGTTTTCTGCAAGCCAAAGCAGTGCAACAATAATCACCCACTTTTCCATTTCTTTTTGCACAAATATATGTCACCATCATGATTCCATAAACAGCTCTTATCAGGATCGATCCCCCACTTCTCCATTTCTTTTTGCAGACCTGAATATACTGTGAAAAAACACTCTTTGTTTTACTTTCACAGACTCATAAACAACTCTTATCAGTAGTCAACTTCTCCATTTGTTGTTATTTTGCATACTCATAAACAGCTCTTTCGTAGGCTCGTAAACGTTGACAATGGCCACTGCTTGAACGTTGCCAGCTGCATCTCTGTGCAAACATGCGAAAAATCCTTCTAGACATAAAAGGAAAAACAAAAAATGAGCACAAATATATGTTTTCCGCAAGCCAAAGCAGTGCAACAATAATCACCCACTTTTCCATTTCTTTTTGCACAAATATATGTCACCATCATGATTCCATAAACAGCTCTTATCAGGATTGATCCCCCACTTCTCCATTTCTTTTTGCAGATCTGAATATACTGTGAAAAAGCACTCTTTGTTTTACTTTCACAGACTCATAAACAACTCTTATCAGTAGTCAACTTCTCCATTTGTTGTTATTTTGCATACTCATAAACAGCTCTTTCGCAGACTCGTAAACGTTGACAATGGCCACTGCTTGAACGTTGCCAGCTGCATCTCTGTGCAAACATGCGAAAAATCCTTCTAGACATAAAAGGAAAAACAAAAAATGAGCACAAATATATGTTTTCTGCAAGCCAAAGCAGTGCAACAATAATCACCCACTTTTCCATTTCTTTTTGCACAAATATATGTCACCATCATGATTCCATAAACAGCTCTTATCAGGATCGATCCCCCACTTCTCCATTTCTTTTTGCAGATCTGAATATACTGTGAAAAAGCACTCTTTGTTTTACTTTCACAGACTCATAAACAACTCTTATCAGTAGTCAACTTCTCCATTTGTTGTTATTTTGCATACTCATAAACAGCTCTTTCGCAGACTCGTAAATGTTGACAATGGTCACTGCTTGAACGTTGTCAGCTGCATCTCTGTGCAAACATGCGAAAAATCCTTCTAGACATAAAAGGAAAAACAAAAAATGAGCACAAATATATGTTTTCTGCAAGCCAAAGCAGTGCAACAGTAATCACCCACTTTTCCATTTCTTTTTGCACAAATGTATGTCACCATCATGATTCCATAAACAACTCTTATCAGGATCGATCCCCCACTTCTCCATTTCTTTTTGCAGATCTGAATATACTTTGAAAAAGCACTCTGTGTTTTACTTTCACAGACTCATAAACAACTCTTATCAGTAGTCAACTTCTCCATTTGTTGTTATTTTGCATACTCATAAACAGCTCTTTCGCAGACTCGTAAACGTTGACAATGGCCACTGCTTGAACGTTGCCAGCTGCATCTCTGTGCAAACATGCGAAAAATCCTTCTAGACATAAAAGGAAAAACAAAAAATGAGCACAAATATATGTTTTCTGCAAGCCAAAGCAGTGCAACAATAATCACCCACTTTTCCATTTCTTTTTGCACAAATATATGTCACCATCATGATTCCATAAACAGCTCTTATCAGGATCGATCCCCCACTTCTCCATTTCTTTTTGCAGATCTAAATATACTGTGAAAAAGCACTCTTTGTTTTACTTTCACAGACTCATAAACAACTCTTATCAGTAGTCAACTTCTCCATTTGTTGTTATTTTGCATACTCATAAACAGCTCTTTCGCAGACTCGTAAACATTGACAATGGCCACTGCTTGAACGTTGCCAGCTGCATCTCTGTGCAAACATGCGAAAAATCCTTCTAGACATAAAAGGAAAAACAAAAAATGAGCACAAATATATGTTTTCTGCAAGCCAAAGCAGTGCAACAATAATCACCCACTTTTCCATTTCTTTTTGCACAAATATATGTCACCATCATGATTCCATAAACAGCTCTTATCAGGATCGATCCCCCACTTCTCCATTTCTTTTTGCAGATCTGAATATACTGTGAAAAAACACTCTTTGTTTTACTTTCACAGACTCATAAACAACTCTTATCAGTAGTCAACTTCTCCATTTGTTGTTATTTTGCATACTCATAAACAGCTCTTTCGCAGACTCGTAAACGTTGACAATGGCCACTGCTTGAACGTTGCCAGCTGCATCTCTGTGCAAACATGCGAAAAATCTTTCTAGACATAAAAGGAAAAACAAAAAATGAGCACAAATATATGTTTTCTGGAAGCCAAAGCAGTGCAACAATAATCACCCACTTTTCCATTTCTTTTTGCACAAATATATGTCACCATCATGATTCCATAAACAACTATTATCAGGATCGGTCCCCCACTTCTCCATTTCTTTTTGCAGATCTAAATATACTGTGAAAAAGTACTCTTTGTTTTACTTTCACAGACTCATAAACAACTCTTATCAGTAGTCAACTTCTCCATTTGTTGTTATTTTGCATACTCATAAACAGCTCTTTCGCAGACTCGTAAACGTTGACAATGGCCACTGCTTGAACGTTGCCAGCTGCATCTCTGTGCAAACATGCGAAAAATCCTTCTAGACATAAAAGGAAAAACAAAAAATGAGCACAAATATATGTTTTCTGCAAGCCAAAGCAGTGCAACAATAATCACCCACTTTTCCATTTCTTTTTGCACAAATATGTGTCACCATCATGATTCCATAAACAGCTCTTATCAGGATCGATCCCCCACTTCTCCATTTCTTTTTGCAGATCTGAATATACTGTGAAAAAACACTCTTTGTTTTACTTTCACAGACTCATAAACAACTCTTATCAGTAGTCAACTTCTCCATTTGTTGTTATTTTGCATACTCATAAAGAGCTCTTTCGCAGGCTCGTAAACGTTGACAATGGCCACTGCTTGAACGTTGCCAGCTGCATCTTTGTGCAAACATGCGAAAAATCCTTCTAGACATAAAAGGAAAAACAAAAAATGAGCACAAATATATGTTTCTGCAAGCCAAAGCAGTGCAACAATAATCACCCACTTTTCCATTTCTTTTTTCACAAATATATGTCACCATCATGATTCCATAAACAGCTTTTATCAGGATCGATCCCCCACTTCTCCATTTCTTTTTGCAGATCTGAATATACTGTGAAAAAACACTCTTTGTTTTACTTTCACAGACTCATAAACAACTCTTATCAGTAGTCAACTTCTCCATTTGTTGTTATTTTGCATACTCATAAACAGCTCTTTCGCAGACTCGTAAACGTTGACAATGGCCACTGCTTGAACGTTGCCAGCTGCATCTCTGTGCAAACATGCGAAAAATCCTTCTAGACATAAAAGGAAAAACAAAAAATGAGCACAAATATATGTTTTCTGCAAGCCAAAGCAGTGCAACAATAATCACCCACTTTTCCATTTCTTTTTGCACAAATATATGTCACCATCATGATTCCATAAACAACTCTTATCAGGATCGATCCCCCACTTCTCCATTTCTTTTTGCAGATCTGAATATACTGTGAAAAAGCACTCTGTGTTTTACTTTCACAGACTCATAAACAACTCTTATCAGTAGTCAACTTCTCCATTTGTTGTTATTTTGCATACTCATAAACAGCTCTTTCGCAGACTCGTAAACGTTGACAATGGCCACTGCTTGAACGTTGCCAGCTGCATCTCTGTGCAAACATGCGAAAAATCCTTCTAGACATAAAAGGAAAAACAAAAAATGAGGACAAATATATGTTTTCTGCAAGCCAAAGCAGTGCAACAATAATCACCCACTTTTCCATTTCTTTTTGCACAAATATATGTCACCATCATGATTCCATAAACAGCTCTTATCAGGATCGATCCCCCACTTCTCCATTTCTTTTTGCAGATCTGAATATACTGTGAAAAAACACTCTTTGTTTTACTTTCACAGACTCATAAACAACTCTTATCAGTAGTCAACTTCTCCATTTGTTGTTATTTTGCATACTCATAAACAGCTCTTTCGCAGACTCGTAAACATTGACAATGGCCACTGCTTGAACGTTGCCAGCTGCATCTCTGTGCAAACATGCGAAAAATCCTTCTAGACATAAAAGGAAAAACAAAAAATGAGCACAAATATATGTTTTCTGCAAGCCAAAGCAGTGCAACAATAATCACCCACTTTTCCATTTCTTTTTGCACAAATATATGTCACCATCATGATTCCATAAACAACTCTTATCAGGATCGGTCCCCCACTTCTCCATTTCTTTTTGCAGATCTAAATATACTGTGAAAAAGCACTCTTTGTTTTACTTTCACAGACTCATAAACAACTCTTATCAGTAGTCAACTTCTCCATTTGTTGTTATTTTGCATACTCATAAACAGCTCTTTCGCAGACTCGTAAACGTTGACAATGGCCACTGCTTGAACGTTGCCAGCTGCATCTCTGTGCAAACATGCGAAAAATCCTTCTAGACATAAAAGGAAAAACAAAAAATGAGCACAAATATATGTTTTCTGCAAGCCAAAGCAGTGCAACAATAATCACCCACTTTTCCATTTCTTTTTGCACAAATATATGTCACCATCATGATTCCATAAACAGCTCTTATCAGGATCGATCCCCCACTTCTCCATTTCTTTTTGCAGATCTGAATATACTGTGAAAAAGCACTCTTTGTTTTACTTTCACAGACTCATAAACAACTCTTATCAGTAGTCAACTTCTCCATTTGTTGTTATTTTGCATACTCATAAACAGCTCTTTCGCAGACTCGTAAATGTTGACAATGGTCACTGCTTGAACGTTGTCAGCTGCATCTCTGTGCAAACATGCGAAAAATCCTTCTAGACATAAAAGGAAAAACAAAAAATAAGCACAAATATATGTTTTCTGCAAGCCAAAGCAGTGCAACAGTAATCACCCACTTTTCCATTTCTTTTTGCACAAATGTATGTCACCATCATGATTCCATAAACAACTCTTATCAGGATCGATCCCCCACTTCTCCATTTCTTTTTGCAGATCTAAATATACTGTGAAAAAGCACTCTTTGTTTTACTTTCACAGACTCATAAACAACTCTTATCAGTAGTCAACTTCTCCATTTGTTGTTATTTTGCATACTCATAAACAGCTCTTTCGCAGACTCGTAAACGTTGACAATGGCCACTGCTTGAACGTTGCCAGCTGCATCTCTGTGCAAACATGCGAAAAATCCTTCTAGACATAAAAGGAAAAACAAAAAATGAGCACAAATATATGTTTTCTGCAAGCCAAAGCAGTGCAACAATAATCACCCACTTTTCCATTTCTTTTTGCACAAATATGTGTCACCATCATGATTCCATAAACAGCTCTTATCAGGATCGATCCCCCACTTCTCCATTTCTTTTTGCAGATCTGAATATACTGTGAAAAAACACTCTTTGTTTTACTTTCACAGACTCATAAACAACTCTTATCAGTAGTCAACTTCTCCATTTGTTGTTATTTTGCATACTCATAAAGAGCTCTTTCGCAGGCTCGTAAACGTTGACAATGGCCACTGCTTGAACGTTGCCAGCTGCATCTTTGTGCAAACATGCGAAAAATCCTTCTAGACATAAAAGGAAAAACAAAAAATGAGCACAAATATATGTTTCTGCAAGCCAAAGCAGTGCAACAATAATCACCCACTTTTCCATTTCTTTTTTCACAAATATATGTCACCATCATGATTCCATAAACAGCTTTTATCAGGATCGATCCCCCACTTCTCCATTTCTTTTTGCAGATTTGAATATACTGTGAAAAAACACTCTTTGTTTTACTTTCACAGACTCATAAACAACTCTTATCAGTAGTCAACTTCTCCAT
>NC_041386.1:673176993-673177581 GCF_002162155.2 Triticum dicoccoides | reverse complement strand
CACAAATATATGTCACCATCATGATTCCATAAACAGCTTTTATCAGGATCGATCCCCCACTTCTCCATTTCTTTTTGCAGATTTGAATATACTGTGAAAAAACACTCTTTGTTTTACTTTCACAGACTCATAAACAACTCTTATCAGTAGTCAACTTCTCCATTTGTTGTTATTTTGCATACTCATAAACAGCTCTTTCGCAGACTCGTAAACGTTGACAATGGCCACTGCTTGAACATTGCCAGCTGCATCTCTGTGCAAACATGCGAAAAATCCTTCTAGACATAAAAGGAAAAACAAAAAATGAGCACAAATATATGTTTTCTGCAAGCCAAAGCAGTGCAACAATAATCACCCACTTTTCCATTTCTTTTTGCACAAATATATGTCACCATCATGATTCCATAAACAGCTCTTATCAGGATCGATCCCCCACTTCTCCATTTCTTTTTGCAGATCTGAATATACTGTGAAAAAGCACTCTTTGTTTTACTTTCACAGACTCATAAACAACTCTTATCAGTAGTCAACTTCTCCATTTGTTGTTATTTTGCATACTCATAAACAGCTCTTTCGCAGACTCGTAAA
>NC_041386.1:673153624-673175547 GCF_002162155.2 Triticum dicoccoides | reverse complement strand
TGCAAACATGCGAAAAATCCTTCTAGACATAAAAGGAAAAACAAAAAATGAGGACAAATATATGTTTTCTGCAAGCCAAAGCAGTGCAACAATAATCACCCACTTTTCCATTTCTTTTTGCACAAATATATGTCACCATCATGATTCCATAAACAGCTCTTATCAGGATCGATCCCCCACTTCTCCATTTCTTTTTGCAGATCTGAATATACTGTGAAAAAACACTCTTTGTTTTACTTTCACAGACTCATAAACAACTCTTATCAGTAGTCAACTTCTCCATTTGTTGTTATTTTGCATACTCATAAACAGCTCTTTTGCAGGCTCGTAAACGTTGACAATGGCCACTGCTTGAACGTTGCCAGCTGCATCTCTGTGCAAACATGCGAAAAATCCTTCTAGACATAAAAGGAAAAACAAAAAATGAGCACAAATATATGTTTTCCGCAAGCCAAAGCAGTGCAACAATAATCACCCACTTTTCCATTTCTTTTTGCACAAATATATGTCACCATCATGATTCCATAAACAGCTCTTATCAGGATCGATCCCCCACTTCTCCATTTCTTTTTGCAGATCTGAATATACTGTGAAAAAACACTCTTTGTTTTACTTTCACAGACTCATAAACAACTCTTATCAGTAGTCAACTTCTCCATTTGTTGTTATTTTGCATACTCATAAACAGCTCTTTCGCAGGCTCGTAAACGTTGACAATGGCCACTGCTTGAACGTTGCCAGCTGCATCTCTGTGAAAACATGCAAAAAATCCTTCTAGACATAAAAGGAAAAACAAAAAATGAGCACAAATATATGTTTTCTGCAAGCCAAAGCAGTGCAACAATAATCACCCACTTTTCCATTTCTTTTTGCATAAATATATGTCACCATCATGATTCCATAAATAGCTCTTATCAGGATCGATCCCCCACTTCTCCATTTCTTTTTGCAGATCTGAATATACTGTGAAAAAGCACTCTTTGTTTTACTTTCACAGACTCATAAACAACTCTTATCAGTAGTCAACTTCTCCATTTGTTGTTATTTTGCATACTCATAAACAGCTCTTTCGCAGACTCGTAAACGTTGACAATGGCCACTGCTTGAACGTTGCCAGCTGCATCTCTGTGCAAACATGCGAAAAATCCTTCTAGACATAAAAGGAAAAACAAAAAATGAGCACAAATATATGTTTTCTGCAAGCCAAAGCAGTGCAACAATAATCACCCACTTTTCCATTTCTTTTTGCACAAATATATGTCACCATCATGATTCCATAAACAACTCTTATCAGGATCGATCCCCCACTTCTCCATTTCTTTTTGCAGATCTGAATATACTGTGAAAAAGCACTCTTTGTTTTACTTTCACAGACTCATAAACAACTCTTATCAGTAGTCAACTTCTCCATTTGTTGTTATTTTGCATACTCATAAACAGCTCTTTCGCAGACTCGTAAACGTTGACAATGGCCACTGCTTGAACGTTGCCAGCTGCATCTCTGTGCAAACATGCGAAAAATCCTTCTAGACATAAAAGGAAAAACAAAAAATGAGCACAAATATATGTTTTCTGCAAGCCAAAGCAGTGCAACAATAATCACCCACTTTTCCATTTCTTTTTGCACAAATATATGTCACCATCATGATTCCATAAACAGCTCTTATTAGGATCGATCCCCCACTTCTCCATTTCTTTTTGCAGATCTGAATATACTATGAAAAAGCACTCTTTGTTTTACTTTCACAGACTCATAAACAACTCTTATCAGTAGTCAACTTCTCCATTTTTTGTTATTTTGCATACTCATAAACAGCTCTTTCGCAGACTCTAAATGTTGACAATGGCCACTGCTTGAACGTTGCCAGCTGCATCTCTGTGCAAACATGCGAAAAATCGTTCTAGACATAAAAGGAAAAAAAATGAGCACAAATATATGTTTTCTGCAAGCCAAAGCAGTGCAACAATAATCACCCACTTTTCCATTTCTTTTTGCACAAATATATGTCTCCATCATGATTCCATAAACAGCTCTTATCAGGATCGATCCCCCACTTCTCCATTTCTTTTTGCAGATCTGAATATACTGTGAAAAAGCACTCTTTGTTTTACTTTCACAGACTCATAAACAACTCTTATCAGTAGTCAACTTCTCCATTTGTTGTTATTTTGCATACTCATAAATAGCTCTTTCGCAGACTCGTAAACGTTGACAATGGCCACTGCTTGAACGTTGCCAGCTGCATCTCTGTGCAAACATGCGAAAAATCCTTCTAGACATAAAAGGAAAAACAAAAAATGAGCACAAATATATGTTTTCTGCAAGCCAAAGCATTGCAACAATAATCACCCACTTTTCCATTTCTTTTTGCACAAATATATGTCACCATCATGATTCCATAAACAGCTCTTATCAGGATCGATCCCCCACTTCTCCATTTCTTTTTGCAGATCTGAATATACTGTGAAAAAGCACTCTTTGTTTTACTTTCACAGACTCATAAACAACTCTTATCAGTAGTCAACTTCTCCATTTGTTGTTATTTTGCATACTCATAAACAGCTCTTTCGCAGACTCGTAAACGTTGACAATGGCCACTGCTTGAACGTTGCCAGCTGCATCTCTGTGCAAACATGCGAAAAATCCTTCTAGACATAAAAGGAAAAACAAAAAATGAGCACAAATATATGTTTTCTGCAAGCCAAAGCAGTGCAACAATAATCACCCACTTTTCCATTTCTTTTTGCACAAATATATGTCACCATCATGATTCCATAAACAACTCTTATCAGGATCGATCCCCCACTTCTCCATTTCTTTTTGCAGATCTGAATATACTGTGAAAAAGCACTCTTTGTTTTACTTTCACAGACTCATAAACAACTCTTATCAGTAGTCAACTTCTCCATTTGTTGTTATTTTGCATACTCATAAACAGCTCTTTCGCAGACTCGTAAACGTTGACAATGGCCACTGCTTGAACGTTGCCAGCTGCATCTCTGTGCAAACATGCGAAAAATCCTTCTAGACATAAAAGGAAAAACAAAAAATGAGCACAAATATATGTTTTCTGCAAGCCAAAGCAGTGCAACAATAATCACCCACTTTTCCATTTCTTTTTGCACAAATATATGTCACCATCATGATTCCATAAACAGCTCTTATCAGGATCGATCCCCCACTTCTCCATTTCTTTTTGCAGATCTGAATATACTGTGAAAAAACACTCTTTGTTTTACTTTCACAGACTCATAAACAACTCTTATCAGTAGTCAACTTCTCCATTTGTTGTTATTTTGCATACTCATAAACAGCTCTTTCGTAGACTCGTAAACGTTGACAATGGCCACTGCTTGAACGTTGCCAGCTGCATCTCTGTGCAAACATGCGAAAAATCCTTCTAGACATAAAAGGAAAAACAAAAAATGAGCACAAATATATGTTTTCTGCAAGCCAAAGCAGTGCAACAATAATCACCCACTTTTCCATTTCTTTTTGCACAAATATATGTCACCATCATGATTCCATAAACAACTCTTATCAGGATCGATCCCCCACTTCTCCATTTCTTTTTGCAGATCTGAATATACTGTGAAAAAGCACTCTGTGTTTTACTTTCACAGACTCATAAACAACTCTTATCAGTAGTCAACTTCTCCATTTGTTGTTATTTTGCATACTCATAAACAGCTCTTTCGCAGACTCGTAAACGTTGACAATGGCCACTGCTTGAACGTTGCCAGCTGCATCTCTGTGCAAACATGCGAAAAATCCTTCTAGACATAAAAGGAAAAACAAAAAATGAGGACAAATATATGTTTTCTGCAAGCCAAAGCAGTGCAACAATAATCACCCACTTTTCCATTTCTTTTTGCACAAATATATGTCACCATCATGATTCCATAAACAGCTCTTATCAGGATCGATCCCCCACTTCTCCATTTCTTTTTGCAGATCTGAATATACTGTGAAAAAACACTCTTTGTTTTACTTTCACAGACTCATAAACAACTCTTATCAGTAGTCAACTTCTCCATTTGTTGTTATTTTGCATACTCATAAACAGCTCTTTCGCAGACTCGTAAACATTGACAATGGCCACTGCTTGAACGTTGCCAGCTGCATCTCTGTGCAAACATGCGAAAAATCCTTCTAGACATAAAAGGAAAAACAAAAAATGAGCACAAATATATGTTTTCTGCAAGCCAAAGCAGTGCAACAATAATCACCCACTTTTCCATTTCTTTTTGCACAAATATATGTCACCATCATGATTCCATAAACAGCTCTTATCAGGATCGATCCCCCACTTCTCCATTTCTTTTTGCAGATCTGAATATACTGTGAAAAAGCACTCTTTGTTTTACTTTCACAGACTCATAAACAACTCTTATCAGTAGTCAACTTCTCCATTTGTTGTTATTTTGCATACTCATAAACAGCTCTTTCGCAGACTCGTAAATGTTGACAATGGTCACTGCTTGAACGTTGCCAGCTGCATCTCTGTGCAAACATGCGAAAAATCCTTCTAGACATAAAAGGAAAAACAAAAAATGAGCACAAATATATGTTTTCTGCAAGCCAAAGCAGTGCAACAATAATCACCCACTTTTCCATTTCTTTTTGCACAAATATATGTCACCATCATGATTCCATAAACAGCTCTTATCAGGATTGACCCCCACTTCTTCATTTCTTTTTGCAGATCTGAATATACTGTGAAAAAGCAATCTTTGCTTTACTTTCACAGACTCATAAACAACTCTTATCAGTAGTCAACTTCTCCATTTGTTGTTATTTTGCATACTCATAAACAGCTCTTTCGCAGACTCGTAAACGTTGACAATGGCCACTGCTTGAACGTTGCCAGCTGCATCTCTGTGGTGGTTCTTGCACTGTGCTGGGAACTTGAGTTTTGTTGTTCTGCTTGAAGTTTCAGTCTATCAGCAGGGGATGATGAATTTGTGTTTTCAGTTCATCACTGAGATCGAGTTCTGAACATATCCCGTGCCTGGTGTGCCTTTCCTTGAGCAATAATCAGTTTGTATGAATGATGGTTTCTGTACTTCTCCAATTTCTGTTTTTTGTTTTGATTTGTTTTGTTTTGTTTTTGCACATGTGTACAAATCCAAATTCTTCTGCATTTGGTTTATTCAGTAGCAAAATCTCGGCAATGCAGTATCAACATCAGGACACAATTACAGCATTCCAGTAAAAAGACCGGCTATTATCTACACCAGCGGGCTTCTGCTACCGTATCCATCAGTAAATTCAGTTCCTCAAATGCTGGGCTCAAGGGATCAAACGTGAGATATAGCCATGAGGAATCGAGATAGAGGAGGTGCTCCTCTGTTTCTCACATTTTTCTGTTACCAAGTGCCCGCCAGCAGTAGCTCATGCCGCTCGGGTTTCTCTGGTCGCTTACCAAAACTTTGTAATCTCCTTCTGCTAAATCAATGAAAAGCCAGTGAACACTGGATCTTTCAAAAAAAAAAGCGAGTGGCAGCGGCCAAATCTTAACACGGCCCGCTTTGCAATGTGTGAGCTCTCCAATCGACCATTAGGGACGGCAACTTAACTGTCCATGACTTGATGGGTTTTATTAACAAAATTGCACGCGGGTGCTGCGAGTTACTTCAGGAAATAGAAGGGGGTATTCACAAACAATGATGGCACGCACACCCAGTTGGGCCGACAGGTCCGACGTGGCCGCCAGATGGCGCGATCTAATTGGTTAGGGACCTTTTTACCATCATGTGCGGACGTGCCAAGTTTGTATACCTGACTGCCACACTTTGGAAGTTTGTGGATGTATAGTGCACATGCGAGCCAAGCTTGTGGACCGAGAGACGTAGAGGGGAAGCCTTCGACGTGGTACTTGAGAAGGAAGCGACACTTGTTGGTGCGGTGTCGAGACCTCTGGTCGTGAAGGGAGCATCCTCCTTGGGATGGCCCAGTTGTGCTGTCATGTGCTCCACCTTGGTTTTTTTAGGGGTGTGCCCTGCCTCGGTTGTCAGACGCCTTCTGGTTACGGGGCCTCCGCCGCCTGGAAGCAGTATTCTGTGGGCTCATCGTTGGTTGTTGGGCAAGCATTCGAGCCTCCGCGTGGCGGGGTTCGGCGTTGCAGGAACGTAGCTCGCTATGGCTGTCGAGTCTAAAGCTGAGGCACCCAAACTAGAAGGTCTGGCTGATGGCGACAACGAGGATTCGACTCACCGCTTTAGAGGAGACAAACTAGCAAGGACCGAGGGACAGGGGGCTCGACACGACGAGAAGCCACCATTTGTGGGCGGATTAAAGGGACAATCTCGACTCGTTCAACAGATCGGCGAGTGTCGACCCTACCTGGTGCACCAACTATTGGTGTTTCATAACATGTAGTCCCGTCGACCGTCGACATATTTATTCAGAGGGGCGTGTGAGCGGTGGATCAAGATGGCAAGGAATGAGACATGTATTTTACCTAGGTTTGGGCCCTCGAGAGTCCATCTCGGTCCCGGTTTCTCGCATGCTGGCTCTTCTTTCCAATCACCATATCGCGCCACCGAGGTTCTCCAACTCTTGGGTCTAGCCCGATAGGGATGGCTCCTATGGATTTCGGGGGCCCAAAACCGTTCCCTCGTCAAAGAGCATCTGCCACCACATTTTTCTTTCCTTTTTATATTCAATGTGTTTTTCTTTCCTTTCTTATATTTAATATTTTTTTTTGAACGGTCACCGGGGGGGAGAGCTTCCCCACCTGAATATATTACCACTCAAAAGGGAGGTTTGAGGATTACACCGAGGGTTACAACCAGGTATTTGTTACAAAATCAGCTTTTTAGGGGACAGCTGAGGATAAGAAATGAAGCCATTGCTTAGCAAATGAATTGTCTTCCTTGTTTTTGAATCTAAAAACCCATAGAGAGAAATCAGCAACAATGTTACGAAGCGTGGTCCTAGTAGAGTGATCCTCATTTCTGAAGACTAGGGCGTTTCTTGAGTCCCAAAGTTTCCAGGAGATAGACAGAGCGACTGAGAGCCATATGTTGGGGTTGAGGCCTTGAAGTGTTGGGTGTTGAAGTAGATCATCGAGAGATGTTGGAGCCTGTAGTCCCAGAGAGGACCATACTTGTGTAGCATAAGAGCAGCTGGAGATTAGGTGCAGGGCGTCTTCATGAGGGTCTTGACAGCGGGGGCATGCGGCAGACTGTGCAATTTTTTTGTGGAACATGTTTGCCTTCGTGTTCAGTCGATCACGGAGGAGGAGCCATGCGAAGATCTTGACTTTGATTGAGACTTTGGAGGCCCAAACAAGATCATGGTGTGGGTCAGTTAAGTCTTCAGCTACTATGGAGGAGTAGGCATTCTTGGCAGAGAATGGCAGGCCATGGGTGAGAGACCGTTCGTCCGATTGGTCCACCTGCTGAAAGTCCTGCAACAACAACAGCTGGGGTTCAATATATAGCACGGTCAAACTCGCAGTGGTTCTAGTAGATGTTTGTGCAGTGGCGGATCCACCATTGGGCGAGCTGGGGCGGCCGCCCCGGGTCCCCGCCAGCGGAGCAGCGACCCCTGCCTACCTATCGGCCAGCTATTTTCATGGAGGCGCCTTGTTGTCTGTGAGGGAAGGGCTGGGTGAGGGAGAGAAAGGCGTTTCGGTTGGGCTGCAGCGTTTCGGCTAGTCTGTAGCATTTGCACAATTTCATTTAAGGCCCAAGTGATCGGACGCATGTTGCCGGAAACCAAACGTCGATCCAGCTCGGCATTTCCTATTTAGGGCTGCAGGCGCCCGTTATAGGGCATTTCGCAAACGGGCGCCTGCAGCCGCTGCGACCTGGGCCGGCCCATGTATATCTTCTTCTTTTCTGTTTAAAAGTTCAGAAAAATGTGCGCCGCGGAAGTTCGAACTCACGATCAGTTGCAGCGACCCCAACACAGCTACCACTAGGACATCGAACAACTACTGTATCGTAACTTGCTTTTTTTTATTTGTATCTTCAATGGCGGGAATCCCTTGGTTTTGGGAAGCGTCAAAAAACTTCCCGGGTTTTTTCACTGTTCATTGGTCATTTCCGGGGCGGTTGTTGTTCGGGTATTCTTATCTTTTTTCATTTTTTAAATGTGTGTTCTTTTTTCCATTGAATCTGTTCCTTCTGTATTTTTGAATGATGGACTTTTTTCAAATATTTGAACTTTTTTTCAAATGCAGTGAACTTTTTTGATAATGATGCACTTTTTAAAAAAATTGAGGATTTCTTTCCAAATTTGACGAACCTTTTTCCAAATCCAGTCCACTTTTTCCAAAATCGGGAACTTTTCAAAAATCCATGAACTGTTTTCAATTTTTGTGAAATTTTCTAAAAAATTCATGAACTTGTTTTTCAAACTTGATGAACTTTCTTCAAAAATTCATGAGCTTTTTTCAATTTCGATGAACTTTTTTTCAAGTCTGTGAACTTTTCTAGAAAATTGATGAACTTTTTTTGAAAATCCATGAACTTTTTTTAATTTCGATGAACTTTTTAAAATTTGTTGAACTTTTTTAAAAACCGATGAACTTTTTGTTTAAAAATTGATGAACTCTTTCCAAGTTTGCGAACTTTTCTTGAAAATTCATGAACTAATTTTGAAATCCATGAACTTTTTTCAATTTCGATGAACTTTTTTCAAATTTCGATGAACATATTCAAAATCTATGAACTTTTGTTTGAAAATTGGTGCATGTTTTTTCAAGTTTGTGAACTTTTCTTGAAAATTGATGAACTTTGTTCGAAATCTATGAACCTTTTCAAATTCACGATTTTTGTTCGTCAAATAATTCAAAAAATAGTAATTGCTACAGTTTTGTCCAATAAAATAGCACTACAACATTGTTATTACATAATTTGCGCTGTTACCTATCACTAGTCGTAAGTAATCCGAGTGGTTAGCAGAACTCGTTTGTTAGTGAAACCGCACATGTTCGAAATCTGTCGAGAGCATTAATTTTTAAATTCAGTTGTACTTCTTACAAAGAATTTTCCTTTCAAACAACTAAATTACTGGAAGCCAGATCCAAATTCTTAAAGATTTCAATCAGCAAGTTTCTATTATTTATGGAGATTTTTCCATTGTTAAGAAACTTCGTTCCATATTTTGTTCAAGCATATTTCATTTCATACATATTCGGAATGAAATTTGCAGTTCGAATTGTATTGTCGAAAGGTAGAAGAAACAGCAGAACTGATGACGGGAAAATGGCGGGCGTGAGACACGCGTCCATGTCATTGATACAGAGTGAATAATTTAAATGCATAAATAAAATGGAGATCAAACATTGCAGGTACATTATTTCCAGAGCTCTTACATTTACATAAAAGGTCTGTTAATTACATCTCCGTAGAGAAAACCCCTGATTAAGAATTCCAACTATCCTATTACATAGAATTGCAACACATGACTACTACAAAATGATAAAGAAAATCGCTCCTCCTCGTTGTCGTTGATGCCGGTGTGCTCGGGGGAGCATCCTCGATCTTCTTCAAGTTAACATGTGTTTTGTTCATTTATATTTTTTTACTCTTATACCATTATGATCGATACGTAGAGTATGAGTGCAGTGCATGCTTTTTGCAGATACCTAATTTGTGTAGTCGACTTAACCAACATATGCTAGTATGACCATGCGGCTATCTTAATCAATTTTTAGGTCATTTCGTTTTAACGAGTGATGAGTCGACTAGAAGAGTATCCACTTAATACATGCATGTTACATCTTTTGTTGATGTACATATGAACATGCATGAGATGATGGTATATGATTTAATCCATGTTAGCCTCTACGCATGCATGTAAATTTAAGAAAAGGTGGGGGGGTTCTAATATTAGAACCCTCCCATATGTTATCTTGTTGGATTTTGTTTGGTATGTTTTGATGATGGCATCTGCTAAGCGAATCAGTCTCTTTTGATAGGGACTAAAGCGAGCTAGATGCAATATCTATCATTTTATCATGGGTCACATGCATATACCCTAACTATTGGTAGACAGTATATGCGTGTTGCATAGAGTCTATACGCTCTAGATTTCATATTTTTAGATATGTAGGATTATATTTTTTTACTTAACCTACACGCATTCATTTTCTTTTATGGGCATATTTTATTTTAGTGCAAAATGAGACAACTAACATTTTTATTACCTCATGTTTACACGTTAGATTTCACTTAGCATATTCTATATGCATTAGAGTATGCTCATTTCATAATCTGCATGACAGATGTATGTGATGTTCATACCTCCCTGTTTGTATTACTACTGACGTGGCATAGCATGTATGTCCGCAGTGTAACCAACAAGAGGCCTCAAATATGATTTGGCAAGCACCCGATTTATGCATTTTCATGCACTAGGTATGGAGGTACATGCACAATTTACATGACCTTGCACAATTTACATGACCTTGTTTTGTGCAACTCAAACGAATGAACAGTACATTTTTGTAAGCACGTACTTATTCTATGATTTTATGTAGCTGGTTATATGGGGTTTGTGTATGTTCCATATTTGTTTTCCCCCGAACTTTACCTTTGCGTCGCTCTCATTTATGATGAAAGGGAAAATATATCCTCCTTAGTTTGGGTCGCCATGATCAACCTAGGAGTGAAATTTATCCTTTTTGACATAATCGCACTTTGGCTCGTATCATGATGATCAGCCAAAGGCAAAGATGACAATATGGAATTATATGTTGTATGCTCCTTGATTTGTATCATGATGATCCGCCAAGGAGTATTTTCTTTCTGCTCTTAAACATATTTGCACTTTGGCATGTATCATGATGATCAGCCAGGGCGAAATGTCAAGATTAGACTATATGGAGAATGCTCCTTGGTTTGTATCACAATGATCAACCAAGGACAAATTTTCTTCTCTTAAATATAAGTGCTCTTTGGCTCGTATCACGATGATCAGCCAAGGCAACATATCAAGATGAAAATATATGGAGAATACTCCTTGGTTTGTATCACAATGACCAACCAAGGGGCAAAATTTCCTCTCCTGAACATAACTGCTCTTTGGCTCGTATCGCGATGATCGGCCAAGGCAAAATATCAAGATGAGGACACATAGGCATACTCCTTGGTTTGTATCATAGTGACCAACCAAGAAGAACGATGAATGTGATGAGAGAAATAGGGAGGAGCAAGAAGATTAGAGGAGGATCATGACTCCCACCTGGACTACCTTCCTCACGCTCCTGGCCGGACGGCAGCCTTGCAGCAGCAGTCGTATATGAGCCTTTTTTCTACAGCAGCAATATATGTGTGTGGTTGAGAGCAGCAGCGGCAACACAACAACAGCAGCGGTAGCACAGCTGAGCGAGATTAGGAAAAGGAGCGCCCGGAGAGCAGCCCCTGTGGTGCTATTTATAGGAGGGAGCAGCACATGGATCCACTTGGGCACGCGCCCACGTTCTGGAGATCAGGAGATCATGCAGGTCGTGGGAGTATCGTGGGATGGTGGAGCTTCCTCCTTTTTCTTTAATCTATTTCTTTAATTACCTATTGACTGAGATTTGGACCGGCTTAGTCTTGCAATTGGCCGCTATGGGCTAAAACTCTTTAATCACCCATGTGGGCCTAGGCATAGTCCATTTGCATGCTTTTAATCAAGAAGTGGCCTACGTGCATGCAGCCTTGTATTGGAATTATAATTACGCTTGTTTGCTAAACGTAAGCATATTTCCAATGGGCCAGGGCCTAATTAGCTATTAATGGCTCATTAAGACTTATATATGGTGTGGGTGCATGCATCAATTATTTTCTACACGCAACTCAAAATACGACACGTATATACTTCATTGGTGCTATACATTTTTTATGCATCGCAATGATATTTAACAAAATATGCTGATAAAATACGACACAGTTACATTTTTTTATACATCGCGATGATGCTAATGAAATACAACATGTATATTCATTAGCGCGATACATTTTTATGCATCACAATGATAATTTACATTATCGACATGTTGAAGCCGACATTTAGGATATGATCGATATTTTGGCAATATTAGTGCCCTTGTGACCATTTCAAGTTCGCATCGGCCAACTGTCGCCACTGGTGGCGTGCGTGCGTACTAATCATAATTTCACAAGTAAATGAATTTGCAGCTATAAGTGACACTTTGTTTATTTATTTATTTTTGCGACCGCTATTTCATACTGAGCGACCTAAAATTTACCATAATCATTTCCTTGGTCTATTTGGCAGTTCGCCATTTTTATATAATTTGCCCTTTATCATATTTTGATAATAGATATCACTTTGTATTTTACTTCGGCCAAATTCCGTGTCAACAGATGCCCCTCGAGGTCTGGAAGTGAATGTTTCTATGATTCGGTTCCAGAACTCGAAAATATATATGTAGCCATATTCCATTTCATATATATATATCGCGAACGTTTTTTTTAGTGCGGGTGACACACTTATTTTGTTTAAAATATCCAGCTAGATATTTATCTAGCCCTGCCTTTTGAAAGTTTGTTAGTCCCTTCGTTGGATAAGGACTCAATCTTGAAAATTTGTTACAAGACGCTGGCCTTCCGCCATGTAGTTGCGTCCGGCCGGAGCGTATATCTTTCCTTATATATATCTTCTACCTATCGTCTTGCAAGGGGACTCTATTTACCTTACGCATAACTCCTGTCAAAAGTCCAGATCCTTTTTATAAGTGGCCTGCTATTCTTTGGACTACTAGGTACGCATTGATGTGCAATCATTGATTGTCCTTTTCTCATCATTCTCTCGGATGATTCTCATCTCTGATTCCCTTTCCTTTCTTTGTATGAATAAGGTTAGCATCGGCCGCTGAAGCACAGATCTTGTGTTGGTAAGTTTGTACTTAGTTCATTCAAATAGACATCTACGTACATGATTTACGTCCTCTGATTGCCCCTTTATGTTTGTTCCTCTAATATTGCAGGAAGGTTGGGGTACGATCTGGCAGAACAATCTTGTTTGATTTCGGACGTATACCTGCTCTTTGCTTAGGTACTATACTTCATGTCTTTTTCCTTCTACCTACTACCCTCACAGATTGGGTGAATAGTCTATAGATGAATCCATGCACCTAACCTCCTTTAGGCCATGAACGCCCGAGCATCTTGTCCCGTATATATGCGGAAATTTTGGTCTCGCAATGACGTGCCGGCAAGTTATATACGAACTTGGTCCGAGGAATATCTTGCAGCTACTGAGGCGAGAGAAATGCCGGCAATGAATCATTGGAGGGACATCTTAAGAGGTTACCACTTGGATAACAATGCCCCACCGCCTTTGTTGCAATAGGTAATATATATACATATATATACATTTTTGCTGCTATTATTATGTGCCAACACTACTCCTTACTAACTCATATTAATTTTCCCTTTTTTAGAAGCGGAAAAATAATCCAAATGATGTTTCTGCAAGTTCCTCTTCCAATCCTCGACCACTTATAAGCGTGACAGTGTCAGGCACGCGTTTAAATGCAAGGAAGGAGGGTACTGACATTTTGGTTGATGGGAGTTCAGAGGGGCCTAGTCCAAATGCAACAATCTCTTCCGGTGGGGAGGAGAGACCTGCTGTGAAAAGGAAGATTGAATTTTCTCTTGGAGAAAGCCCATGTAACCTTGACGAGTTGGTTGACTTTATGGATGAACTTGGTGATACAGGGACTGATGATAATATCATAGGTTCTGATCTATCATTTGAGGATTTTGATATATCAGATCCCTCTCTTAATCTTCCAACTCCCCCTACATATCTATACTCAGGCGTGGCCTCGCAGGCTTATATTTCAAACACTTCGCCTATCTCTACGCACGGTAGCTTTATTCGTACCATGTATCCTTTTTATATATTAATTTCATTGCAGTATCATTTATCTTGTCGCTCCTTCTTATCGCCAGGTGGTGCGGAAGGAGCTTCTAATCTCGTCGGTGGCGAGGGAATAATGACACAGATTTCAGCGCCACCCATGGATATTTCTGCTATTACCAAGCCCATTCTGGACGCTATCGACTTGTTGTTGAAGAATGCTTTTGAAGCTTTAGATGCCCCTACATTAACATATTCTCAGCGCCATGAGATTTTTCAGGCAGTTCGGTCGATGCTCCCTGCTGGTGACGTTGTTCCCCAAATTGCCCCTGTCCGTGCGGCTTGGGAAAAATTTGTTTCGATATCATATACAGTGCAAGAAACCCGCAGAACCATTGAGGATCAGTCAAAGCAAAAGTCTGAATTTGTTACTGCAGCAGAGAGCAGGGCTGAATCCATTGAAGCGTCTCTGAAATCTTCAGCGGAAGAGATGTAATCCATACTAGAGAAACAAGCTGAGAAGAAGGAACGTGTGGAGGCCCTCTCTGCTCAACTGCAAGAAGCTACTGTTGAGTTGCTTACAACTGATGAAAGGGTCAAGCAACTAGAGTCAGACCATTCCGCCAAGCAAGCTGAAGCCAAGAAGTTGCACGAAGATTTGCTCGAAGCTAATGTGAAAGCTTCCGAGGAATTGGAGGCTCTTAAAGGGAAGACATCGACGCTGGAGGACGAAGCCAAGTCTATTATTATAAGTCTGAAGGACTGGCGCTCCATGTCGAACTGAGTCTTTTTTTTGTTCTCAATAAATTAGACATGTTGTCTGTTTACATTTCCTACTCAGACTTGCATAAGGCGGCCAATCGGCACACCCATTTTCTCTTGTCTTCTCACACACCAGTAGAACCACTCACGTATGTTTGCATGGGATTTATTGAGGTGCACTGATGGACTATGAAATGTTATTCGTATAGCGCTGGTTTCTATGTGGAATGGATACTCCGAGCTAATTGCATGAACTAGCTTGGGCCCCTTTATTTATTTACATTTTTTCTTGAAGCCTTATTACTTTATTTCATTGTTCATTTTTTTATCTTTTACAAATTTATTTGTATATTTTTATATACACTGCCCTTTTGTACAACAGTTTAAGCTTATGCGAATTTGGAGTCATCATTTTTTTATGCCATAGTTTAGACTCGTAGGATATCGGAGTAAAATTTTATGTGTCCTTATCTTTGCATCACAGTTTATACTCGTAGGTTGTTGGAGTAATTTTATTTTGTGGTGTGCCCCAGTTTATACTCTTGAGGGTATGGAGTACGCTTGATGATTTCTTTTCTTTGCATCACAGTTTATACTCGTAGGTCGTTGGAGTGATTTTTTTGTGTGCCCCAGTTTAAACTCGTGAGGGTATGGAGTAAGTTTTTTCCTTATGTGCCCCAGTTTAGACTCGTGAGGGTATGGAGTGCGCTTGATGATTTATTTTCTTGGCATCACAGTTTATACTCGTAGGTCGTTGGAATAATTTTTCTGTGCCCCAGTTTAAACTCGTGAGGGTATGGAGTAAGTTTTTCCTTATGTGCCCCAGTTTAGACTCGTGAGGGTATGGAGTACTTTTTTTCTTATGCATAGTAACGCTTAAGGAATTTCCCATTTACCGGTGCCGGCGAGTATTTCCCATCTGGTGATATGATCCTATACGCGCCGCTAGAATAAACCTCTTTTATGACAAAAGGGCCTTCCCATTTTGGTTCAAATTTTCCTTTCATCCGCCGCATGATATTCATGGGACGAATGACCGCGAGTACTAGATCTCCTTGTTTGAACGACCTTCTTTTGACTCGTTTGTCGAATGCTTGCGACATCTTAGCTTGGTATGCCTCAAGATTTTGCAAAGCTTGAAGTCGTCTTCCTTCTAGTCTTTCCAATTCATCGAGGCGTAATAGTACTGATTTTTCCTCCGACAAATTTTCATGTGTAGCGACTCTCAGTGACGTGATCTGTACCTCCAAAGGTAGAACTGCTTCACCTCCAAATACTAGGGAATAAGGTGTCATTCCTGTCGGCGTGCGTGTTGTGGTTCTATAAGCCCACAAGGCTTCGAGAAGCTTTTCATGCCAGTCACGCTTATTTTTTGATACAACTTTCTTTATTAACTTGCAAAGAGTTTTGTTGAAAGCTTCTGCTTGTCCATTGGCGGTTGGATTATATGCCGTGGAATAATGATGGTCTATCTTAAATTTTGAGCATAATTTCTCCACTTGTTTGTTTTTTAAAGGAGTTCCATTATCAGACATAATCCGAGAAGGAACGCCAAAGCGATAAATGAGTTGTGTTCTTATAAAATGTTCTACATTCTCCACTTTGTCTTCTTTTAGAGGTGTAAGTTCAGCCCACTTGGAGAAATAGTCTGTTGCTGCTAAAATGAATTTGTGACCTTTGGAGGATGGTGGATGGATTGGATCAACTATGTCCATTCCCCACATTTCAAAAGGCCAAGACATATTTGTCGCATGGAGTGGTTCGTCGACTGATGTATGAAGTCAGCATGCACTTGGCATTCATGGCATTTTTTTGCAAATTTAGTGGCATCTTCAAACATTATGGGCCAGTAGTAACCTAGACGCCTTAATTGGTAGTGCAATTTAGGACCTGATTGATGCGAGCCACATATTCCAGCATGCACCTCGTTTAAGGCCTCCATAATTTCATTTCCAGCAAGGCAGCACAATAAGATGCCATCATGAGAACGCCTATAGAGTATATCATTGATGCATGTGTAATGAATTGACCTTTTGCGGATTCTAGATCTTTCGCTAGCATCAAGAGGTAGGTATCCGTGAAGCAGATATTCTAGGAATGGTGCTCGCCAATCCCCTACCTCGATTTCACATACATCAGCTATCATTGCAGAAGATACTATCGCTTCTTCTTCTTCAACAAATATTGGCAATATTCTTTGCTCCTCTATTTGTACGTCCATCATTTCATGTGAGTCTAGTGACATACTTGCAGCTAAACCGGCTAAAGCGTCAGCCTTTTCGTTTTGATTTCTAACTATGTGCTGAATATTTAGATCTTTGAACATAGCTAGGAGCTCTTTTGCCCTTTTGAAATATGGCAATAATTCTTGTTTCTTTACCATGTAGGTCCCCATCAGTTGATTAATCACTAATTATGAGTCCCCATAAACAGAGAGCGTATCGAGCCCCATGTTTATTGCTATTTCAAGCCCAATGATAAGAGCTTCATATTCGGCTGAATTATTTGACACCGCTGAAGTTAGGGTAAATGAGTATGGGATCACCCCTTCATTAGGTGCAATGAAAATGACTCCGGCGCCTGACCCAGATTGTCGGCAAGCACCATCGAAGTACATTTGCCATGTTGATTTGGTAACCGTCGTGGTGAATACTTCCTCATCTGGCAAGTCATCATCTATAGGAAAATCCTCTGGGATTGGATGCGCCGCAAGGAAGTTAGCCAAAGCTTGGCCTTTTACGGCCTTTTGCGGTATATATGTGATATCAAATTGTGACAAAAGCATCGCCCATTTAGCTAGTCTCCCTGAGAGTACCATTTTACTTAAGATATATCTGAGTGGGTCGGCTCTTGAGACTAAATGTACAGTGTGTTCTAACATGTAGTGTCGCAACTTTTGTGCAGCGAACACCAGTGCGAGACATATTTTTTCCATGTCTGGATAATTGCACTCGGCCCCTACCAAGGTGCGGCTAAGATAATACAGGGACGTTTCTTTTCCTGCATCATTATTTTGCGCTAGGAGTGCACCTAGTGAAGTAGGCATTGCAGCAGTATAGAGAATTAATGGTCGGTCTTTAATCGGTGCACCTAAAACAGGAGGATTTATCAAATATTTCTTAATTTCTAGGAATGCATTTTGGCATGCTTGATCCCATTCAAAAGGGACTCCTTTCTTCATAAGTCGCGAGAAAGGTTTGCATCTCCCAGATAAATTTGAGATGAACCTCCTAATATATGCTAGGTGGCCTTGGAAACTCTTCAATTCATGTAAGTTAGTGGGTGGTGGCATCTTAACGATCGCCTTGATTTTACTTGGATCGATCTGAATACTATTTTTTGTAACCACGAAACCGAGAAATTTTCCAGAGGAAACTCCAAACGCGCACTTCATGGGGTTCATTTTTAGATTATGTTGCCTAAGACGCTCAAAAACCATTTCAAGGTGTTTTAGGTGGTCTTGTTCATGCTTTGATTTCACAACTATGTCGTCTATATAGCATTCAACAATCACATATAACAACCCATCTAAGATGATTGTCATTGCTCGTTGATATGTCGCCCCAGCGTCTTTTAATCCGAAAGGCATTACTTTATAACAATATATGCCTTTAGGTGTGCGGAATGCTGTTAACTCTTCATCTTCAGGTGCCATTTTAATCTGATTATAGCCGGAACAACCATCCATGAAAGAAAATATTTCATGCCCCATAGTAGCATCGACTAGTATTTCAGAGATGGGTATTGGGAAGTCATCTTTGGGACATGCTTTATTCATATCCCTGAAATCTACACATATGCGTGTTTGACCATTCTTCTTTTTAACGGGTACAATACTAGAGACCCATATGGGGTATTTGACTTCTCTAATAAACCCTGCGGCTATGAGTTTGTCGACCTCGGCTTCTATTTCTGGAAGTATTTCAGGCCGGTACTTTCTTTGAGCTTGCTTCACTGGTGTGGCGTCATCTCGCACAGTGAGGCGATGGACAGCTATGTTTGGGTCTAACCCAGTCATTTCTTCATAAGTCCAAGCGAATACATCTCTATTTGCATGCAGGAACTCCTGATATTTTAGTTTATTTTCTTTGGACAAATGTTTGCTAATAAAAATTGGACGAGGATCCTCAGTCGTACCAATATTTATTTCTTCCAAGTCATCCACGGTGCATTGGTTGCCATCCTCCATTTGTGGAGATGCTTCCGTCATGTCCGTATACTCAGCCGAAGCCATACAAACCTCATATCCTAACCCATACTTCATTTCTTTTAAAACATGGTCTTCATGCAGAGCTTCGAGGTGTTCTTGAGATAACACCTTTTTGAATGGTGCTAGCTGTCCCCTGCCATCACATAGGGACGGGCCGGTGGCGATGTCATAACCCATTTGCTGCATCATGTACAAGACCCTGTTATCATACAAAGAAATGGGTAAAGATTCATCATCTTTGTTAAACACAGATATTTGTGTTGTGTTTTTATCTTCACTTTCACCAACGTTCGAACGACGCGGCTCTTTTTGGGATTGTTTTATTCTATATTGTACCAAAGGAGGTAAAGGCGTAGGGAAATTAGTACCTTTCATGTCATGGGATTTGTCTATGACACGAAATATTGGGTCACCCTTCTTCCTTTGGTTGCTTGGTATATATTGATAGGTCTTTTTGTTTGACGAGGATTCTGCGGCCTCCTTTTCTACCACATTTGATTTGGGTATTTTCCAGGATTTTGGTTTTTGCACCTTATCAATAGGCTCGAAGTAGAACTTTGCATCGGCATAGAAAGATTCAGCTATTGTGAATGGCTTCTTATCAGCAAATATTCTGACTGTATCACCTGTCCGATCTATATATTTGATCCATTGATGTAATGTGGATGGCACAACTTGATTCTCATGTAACCACGGGCGTCCAAGCAATGCATTATATGATGTGGCCGCATCAATCACATGAAACTTCACATATGTGGATAGTGTATCCAATTTTAAAACCAACGAAATGGTACACATAGCTTCTTGTGCTGATTGGTTAAATCCATGTATAACCACATTAGACTTGCTCAAATCTCCCTTGGACTATCCAATCTTTTTGAGTGTAGGCAATGGTAGCAGATTTATAGCTGACCCACCATCTATCATTATGCGACGTATTGGCAATACATCAATTTCGCCGAACACGAGAAGAGGTCTGTTGTGCTTCTTGGGGCCTAACAACATATCCTCATCTGTGAATGTCATATTTAGGACTTCAGATTCTTCTACCTCGGTTTGAGATACTTCTACTCTGTAGTCTTCAGGAAACGTGAGTGCCGTGACAAGAGCTTTACGCATATCAGATGAAAGACACAAAGCATCATACACAGAAAGCATAGCTGGTATTTTCTTCAAATGTGCGATTACATAATACTTGACTGGCACCCTACATGCAGGGTCCGTCAAATCATTTGGAACGGCATCCTTGCTTTTTGGTTCCTTTCTAGGTGGAGAATGAGGGTCTACTAATTGACGACCTGATCTAAGATGAACCTGATCAACTTCTAATGGCTCTTCGTCCGGGAAGCATAGAGACTCGCCATCATCCTCGAACACACCAATAGTGAGAACGTTGAATTCTTCACTTGGTATTCTCATGCGCTTCGTGGTGTGCTGATATATCTTCGGTGCCAAGCGCAGAGGAGGAGCTTCTTCCATCACTAGGGGTAGTACACGGCGTTTTGACCGCCGTGGCCCCCAACCTTGGGCTGCACCATTGCTGAAGGGAATGTAAGCCTCTCCTTGATGCTGATCTTGCGATTTGGCAAGGCCTAGAATCATCATAGGAGAACATCCGCGTTTGGAAATTAGTACTGCATCATCATAAGTACCCTTCATATTTGAAAACGCAGAACTCACCGCGTCATCCTGGAGGGTGGCGACATTTGCTGAAGCCTTTTTCTTTCCCTTTGTCATGCTTTTGAGGAGATCCGCATCAATAGTCCCCTCATCGATCATTTTCTGTATGATATTCTTCACAACAAAGCAATCTTTGAGTGTATGGCCCAAAATGCGATGGTAGTGACAGAAATTCGGGTCATTAAATTTTGAAGCTTCTTCTGGCCTTTTGGGCTTGGGAAGTTCTATAAGGCTCAACTCCTTTAAACCAGTGAAAAGATCATCAATTTCTTCTACAGGAAAAGAATACTCCCTGTTTTTTCGTTCACTGAGAGTTGGCCTCCTAGCAACCTGAGCATCTCGCTGTCCTTGGTTCCCTATAGGTGCCCTTCCGGGCTGAAACTGAGGTTTTACCGCTGTCGTCTCCATGGCTTGTGCAGACTTGGGTTTCATCGGCAACTTTTCATGTTGACCACCTTTGTCTGTAGGCTTGTTGAACGTTGTTTTTGTTTGACGAGCGACAAGCTGCATAAAATTTTCTATATCCGTGGATTTTGAAGCTAACTCTTCAAACATGAGGGGCCTCACCCCTTGTAACTGGACATCCACTTCCGAGCGGAGATTGTCCATGCACATCCGCACTGCTTCTGGCTCGGTGATGGGCTGTGGGCAGTGAAGACTTAGGTTTCTCCATCTATTTATGAAGTCAGCCGCCTTCTCGTTGAACCCTTGTTCAGTTTGAGTCAACTCAGTTATGCCCACCGTCCTCTGTGTGCTATAGAACCGTTCGATGAATGAGTTTTGCATTTGTTCCCACGTTTTTACAGAGCTTGGAGGTAGCTTGCTGTACCAGGTGAAGGCAGGCCCAGACAATGTCTGTACAAACTGCCTAAGGAGAAGTGCTCCATTGTTGGCTGTATCTTGGCAAGCAGCAAGGAAGTGTGCTATATGCTCATGGGGAGATCCACTCCCATTGAACTTACTAAACTGCGGCTGCCTGTAATTTGTGGGGAAAGGAACTAGGTCCACATCGGGTGGGTACGGCTTAACATTGTTGGGGAACATAGTAATTTCAAAAAAAATCCTACGCACACGCAAGATCATGGTGATGGTATAGCAACGAGAGGGGAGAGTGTTCGTCCACGTACCCTCGTAGACCGTAAGCGGAAGCGTTAGCACAACGCGGTTGATGTAGTCATACGTCTTCACGATCCGACCGATCCAAGCACCGAACCTACGGAGCCTCCGAGTTCAGCACACGTTCAGCTCGATGATGATCTCCGGCCTCCGATCCAGCAAAGCTCCGGAGATGAGTTCCGTCAGCACGACGGCGTGGTGACGATGATGATGTTCTACCGGTGCAGGGCTTCGCCTAAACTCCACGACGATATGACCGAGGTGGAATATGGTGGAGGGGGGCACCGCACACGGCTAAGGAACGATCCGTAGATCAACTTGTGT
>NC_041386.1:673145576-673153221 GCF_002162155.2 Triticum dicoccoides | reverse complement strand
TATATAAAGGAGCAAGGGGGGAGGCCGGACGGCCCCTTGGGGCGCGCCAAGGAGGAAGAATCCTCCTCCTAGTAGGAGTAGGACTCCTCCTTTCCTACTCCTACTAGGAGGGGGAAGGAAGGGGGAGAGGGGGAAGGAAAGGGGGGGCGCCGCCCCCCCTCCTAGTCCAATTCGGACCAGAGGGGGGAGGGGGCACGCGGCCCATGCTAGCCGCCCCTCTCTCCTTTCCCCTAAGGCCCATAAGGCCCAATACTCTCCCGGGGGGTGCCGGTAACCCCTCCGGCACTCCGGTTTTCTCTGAAATCACCCGAAACACTTTCGATGTCCGAATATAGTCGTCCAATATATCAATCTTTATGTCTCGACCATTTTGAGACTCCTCGTCATGTCCGTGATCACATCCGGGACTCCAAACAAACTTCCGTACATCAAAACTTATAAACTCATAATAAAACTGTCATCGTAACTTTAAGCGTGCGGACCCTACGGGTTCGAGAACTATGTAGACATGACCTAGAACTATTCTCGGTCAATAACCAATAGCGGGACCTGGATGCCCATATTGGTTCCTACATATTCTATGAAGATCTTTATCGGTCAAACCGCATAACAACATACGTTGTTCCCTTTGTCATCGGTATGTTACTTGCCCGAGATTCGATCGTCGGTATCCAATACCTAGTTCAATCTCGTTACCGGCAAGTATCTTTTCTCGTTACATAATGCATCATCCCGTAACCAACTCATTGGTTACATTGCTTGCAAGGCTTATAGTGATGTGCATTACCGAGAGGGCCCAGAGATACCTCTCCGACAATCGGAGTGACAAAACCTAATCTCGAAATACGCCAACTCAACATGTACCTTTGGAGACACCTGTAGTACTCCTTTATAATCACCCAGTTACGTTGTGATGTTTGGTAGTACCCAAAGTGTTCCTCCGGTAAACGGCAGTTGCATAATTCTCATAGTTATAGGAACATGTATAAGTCATGAAGAAAGCAATAGCAGTATACTAAACGATCAAGTGCTAGGCTAACGGAATGGGTCATGTCAATCACATCATTCTTCTAATGATGTGATCCCACTAATCAAATGACAACACATGTCTATGGTCAGGAAACATAACCATCTTTGATCAATGAGCTAGTCAAGTAGAGGCATACTAGTGACTTTATGTTTTGTCTATGTATTCACACATGTATCATGTTTCCGGTTAATACAATTCTAGCGTGAATAATAAACATTTATCATGATATGAGGAAATAAATAATAACTTTATTATTGCCTCTAGGGCATATTTCCTTCAGTCTCCCACTTGCACTAGAGTCAATAATCTAGATTACATAGTAATGATTCTAACACCCATGGAGTCTTGGTGCTGATCATGTTTTGCTCGTGAGAGAGGCTTAGTCAACGGTCTGCAACATTCAGATCCGTATGTATCTTGCAAATCTCTATGTCTCCCACTTGGACTTGGTCCCGAATGGAATTGAAGCGTCTCTTGATGTGCTTGGTCCTCTTGTGAAATCTGGATTCCTTTGCCAAGGCAATTGCACCAGTATTGTCACAGAAGATCTTCATTGGTCCCGATGCACTAGGTATGACACCTAGATCGGAAATGAACTCCTTCATCCAGACTCCTTCATTTGCTGCTTCAGAAGCAGCTATGTACTCCGCTTCACATGTAGATCCCGCCACGACGCTTTGTTTAGAACTGCACCAACTTACAGCTCCACCTTTAATAAAAACACATATCCGGTTTGCGACTTAGAATCGTCCGGATCAGTGTCAAAGCTTGCATCGACGTAACCATTTACGACTAACTCTTCATCACCTCCATATACGAGAAACATATCCTTAGTCCTTTTCAGGTATTTCAGGATGTTCTTGACCGCTGTCGAGTGATCCACTCCTGGATTACTTTGGTACCTTCCTGCCAAGCTTATTGCTAAGCATACGTCAGGTCTGGTACACAACATTGCATACATGATAGAGCCTATGGCTGAAGCATAGGGAACATCTTTCATTTTCTCTCTATCTTCTGCTGTGGTCGGGCATTGAGTTTGACTCAACTTCACACCTTGTAGCACAGGCAAGAAACCTTTCTTTGCCTGATCCATTTTGAACTTTTTCAAAATTTTGTCAAGGTATGTGCTTTGTGAAAGTCCTATTAAGCGTCTTGATCTATCTCTATAGATCTTGATGCCCAATATGTAAGCAGCTTCATCGAGGTCTTTCATTGAAAAACTTTTATTCAAGTATCCCTTTATGCTATCCAGAAAAATTCTATATCATTTCCAATTAATAATATGTCATCTACATATAAAATCAGAAATGCTACAGAGCTCCCACTCACTTTCTTGTAAATACAGGCTTCTCCAAAAGTCTGTATAAAACCATATGCTTTGATCACACTATCAAAACGTTTATTCCAACTCCGAGATGCTTGCACCAGTCCATAAATGGATCGCTGGAGCTTGCATACTTTGTTAGCACCTTTTGGATCGACAAAACCTTCTGGCTGCATCATATACAACTCTTCTTCCAGAAATCCATTCAAGAATGCAGTTTTGACATCCATTTGCCAAATTTCATAATCATGAAATGCAGCAATAGCTAACATGATTCGGACAGACTTAAGCATCGCTACGGGTGAGAAAGTCTCATTGTAGTCAACCCCTTGAACTTGTCGAAAACCTTTCGCAACAAGTCGAGCTTTATAGACAGTTACATTACCATCAGCGTCAGTCTTCTTCTTAAAGATCCATTTGTTCTCAATGGCTTGCCGATCATCGGGCAAGTCAACCAAAGTCCATACTTTATTTTCATACATGGATTCCATCTCAGATTTCATGGCCTCTAGCCATTTTGCGGAATCTGGGCTCATCATCGCTTCCTCATAGTTCGTAGGTTCATCATGGTCAAGTAACATGACTTCCAGAATAGGATTACCATACCACTCTGGTGCGGATCTTACTCTGGTAGACCTACGAGGTTCAATAGAAACTTGATCTGAAGTTTCATGATCAATATCATTAGCTTCCTCACTAATTGGTGTAGTTGTCACAGGAACCGGTTCTTGTGATGAACTACTTTCCAATAAGGGAGTAGATACAGTTATCTCATCTAGTTCTACTTTCCTCCCACTCACTTCTTTCGAGAGAAACTCCTTCTCTAGAAAGGATCCGATTTTAGCAACGAAAATCTTGCCCTCAGATCTGTGATAGAAGGTGTACCCAATAGTCTCCTTTGGGTATCCTGTGAAGACACATTTCTCCGATTTGGGTTCGAGCTTATCTGGTTGAAGTTTCTTCACATAAGCATCGCAGCCCCAAACTTTAAGAAACAACAACTTTGGTTTCTTGCCAAACCACAGTTCATAAGGCGTCGTCTCAACGGATTTTGATGGTGCCCTATTTAACGTGAATGCGGCCGTCTCTAAATCATAACCCAAAAACGGTAGCGGTAAATCAGTAAGAGACATCATAGATCGCACCATATCAATTAAAGTACGATTACGACATTCGGACACACCATTTTGTTGTGGTGTTCCGGGTGGCGTGAGTTGCGAAACTATTCCGCATTGTTTCAAGTGTAGACCAAACTCGTAACTCAAATATTCTCCTCCATGATCAGATCGTAGAAACTTTATTTTCTTGTTACGATGATTTTCCACTTCACTCTGAAATTCTTTGAACTTCTCAAATGTTTCAGACTTGTGTTTCATTAAGTAGATATACCCATATCTGCTCAAATCATCTGTGAAGGTGAGAAAATAACGATACCCGCCGCGAGCCTCAACATTCATTGGACCACAAACATCAGTATGTATGATTTCCAATAAATCAGTTGCTCGCTCCATAGTTCCGGAGAACGGCGTCTTAGTCATCTTGCCCATAAGGCACGGTTCGCAAGTACCAAGTGATTCATAATCAAGTGATTCCAAAAGCCCATCAGTATGGAGTTTCTTCATGCGCTTTACACCGATATGACCTAAACGGCAGCTCCACAAATAAGTTGCACTATCGTTATCAACTCTGCATCTTTTGGTTTCAACACTATGAATATGTGTATCACTACTATCGAGATTCAATAAAAATAGACCATTCTTCAAGGGTGCATGACCATAAAAGATATTACTCATATAAATAGAACAACCATTATTCTCTGATTTAAATGAATAACCGTCTCGCATCAAACAAGATCCAGATATAATGTTCATGCTCAACGCTGGCACCAAATAACAATTATTTAGGTCTAAAACTAATCCCGATGGTAGATGTAGAGGTAGCGTGCCGACCGCGATCGCATCGACTTTGGAACCATTTCCCACGCGCATCGTCACCTCGTCCTTAGCCAATCTTTGCTTAATCCGTAGTCCTTGTTTCGAGTTGCAAATATTAGAAACAGAACCAGTATCAAATACCCAGGTGCTACTGCGAGCATTAGTAAGGTACACATCAATAACATGTATATCACATATACCTTTGTTTACTTTGCCATCCTTCTTATCCGCCAAATACTTGGGGCAGTTCTGCTTCCAGTGTCCAGTCTGCTTGCAGTAGAAGCACTCAGTTTCAGGCTTAGGTCCAGACTTAGGTTTCTTCTCTTGAGCAACAACTTGCTTGCCGTTCTTTTTGAAGTTCCCCTTCTTCTTCCCTTTACCCTTCTTCTTGAAACTGGTGGTCTTGTTAACCATCAACACTTGATGCTCCTTCTTGATTTCTACCTCCGCAGCTTTTAGCATTGCGAAGAGCTCGGGAATAGTCTTGTTCATCCCTTGCATATTATAGTTCATCACGAAGCTCTTGTAGCTTGGTGGCAGTGATTGGAGAATTCTGTCAATGACACTATCATCGGGAAGATTAACTCCCAGTTGAATCAAGTGATTATTATACCCAGACATTTTGAGTATGTGTTCACTGACAGAACTATTCTCCTCCATCTTGCAGCTGTATTACTTATTGGAGACTTCATATCTCTCAATCCGGGCATTTGCTTGAAATATTAACTTCAACTCCTGGAACATCTCATATGCTCCATGACGTTCAAAACGTCGTTAAAGACCCGGTTCTAAGCCGTAAAGCATGGCACACTGAACTATCGAGTAGTCATCAGCTTTGCTCTACCAGACGTTCTTAACGTCGTCAGTTGCATCAGCAGCAGGCCTGGCACCCAGCGGTGCTTCCAGGACATAACTTTTCTGTGCAGCAATGAGGATAATCCTCAGGTTACGGACCCAGTCCGTGTAATTGCTACCATCATCTTTCAACTTTGCTTTCTCAAGGAACGCATTAAAATTCAACGGAACAACAGCACGAGCCATCTATCTACAAACAAACATAGACAAGCAAAATACTATCAGGTACTAAGTTCATGATAAATTTAAGTTCAATTAATCATATTACTTAAGAACTCCCAATTAGACAGACATCTCTCTAGTCATCTAAGTGATCACGTGATCCAAATCAACTAAACCATGTCCGATCATCACGTGAGATGGAGTAGTTTCTATGGTGAACATCACTATGTTGATCATATCTACTATATGATTCACGTTCGACCTTTCAGTCTCCGTGTTCCGAGGCCATATCTGTATATGCTAGGCTCGTCAAGTATGACCTGAGTATTCCGCGTGTGCAACTGTTTTGCACCCGTTGTATTTGAACGTAGAGCCTATCACACCCGATCATCACGTGGTGTCTCAGCACGAAGAACTTTCGCAATGGTGCATACTCAGGGAGAACACTTCTTGATTATTTAGTGAGAGATCATCTTAAAATGCTACCGTCAATCAAAGCAAGATAAGATGCATAAAGGATTAACATCACATGCAATCAATATAAGTGATATGATATGGCCATCATCTTCTTGTGCTTGTGATCTCCATCTCCGAAGCACCGTCGTGATCACCATCGTCACCGGCGCGACACCTTGATCTCCATCGTAGCATCGTTGTCGTTACGCCATCTATTACTTCTACGACTATCGCTACCGCTTAGTGATAAAGTAAAACAATTACAGGGCGTTTGCATTTCATACAATAAAGCGACAACCATATGGCTCCTGCCAGTTGCCGATAACTTCGGTTACAAAACATGATCATCTCATACAATAAAATATAGCATCACGTCTTGACCATATCACATCACAACATGCCCTGCAAAAACAAGTTAGACGTCCTCTTCTTTGTTGTTGCAAATTTTACGTGGCTGCTACGGGCTTTAGCAAGAACCGTTCTTACCTACGCATCAAAACCACAACGATAGTTCGTCAAGTTGGTGTTGTTTTAACCTTCGCAAGTACCGGGTGTAGCCACACTCGATTCAGCTAAAGTGAGAGAGACAGACACCCACCAGCCACCTTTAAGCACGAGTGCTCGTAACGGTGAAACCAGTCTCGCGTAAGCGTACGCGTAATGTCGGTCCGGGCCGCTTCATCTCACAATACCGCCGAACCAAAGTATGACATGCTGGTAGGGATGAAAACGGAGCGGAAACGGACGAAACTGAGTGGTATCATATTTATTTTCATATTTTTTTGCAGAAGTGAAAACAAATACAGAAACCCCGGAAATGAATACGGAAACAGATACTACCGGAAACAGACACGGAGCGAATACAAAGCGGATACGGAAACAGAAGTGGGTGTTGATCGGAACTAAAAGACCCTTTGAATCATAGACAAATACACACAAAAACAAACAAATTTAATGAGTTGTTAACATGACTATAAAATAATATAATTATGCTAGTAACTTAGTGTAGTATTGTAGTAGTACTGGACAATTGCGTACAGGGTCAAGCTGAGTACATGTGTGGTAGTAAAAGTTGGGCCTCAGATCCATTCTACTAATTGTGTTATTGTGTTCTCTTTCGTGGTTGGGCTACAAAGCAGCCATAGGTCTATAGTAAAAACAGAAATTCCATATTCACGGAAACGGAAAGTTCCGTTTCCATGCATGTTTCACCGGAAAACACCGTTCCGTTTTTGTTTCCGTTTCTGCATTAAAAATTCCATTTCCACTCCCGTTTTGCAAATTTCCGTTTCCGTTTTCATATTTCCTCTCCATTTCCATTTTTTCTCCGGAAAAATAGAAAGTTTCCACTCCATTTTCATCCCTACATGCTGGTAAGCAGTATAACTTGTATCGCCCACAACTCACTTGTATTCTACTCGTGCATATAACATCAACGCATAAAACCTAGGCTCGGATGCCACTGTTGGGGAACGTAGTAATTTCAAAAAAATTCCTACGCACACGCAAGATCATGGTGATGGTATAGCAACAAGAGGGGAGAGTGTTCGTCCATGTACCCTCGTAGACCGTAAGCGGAAGCGTTAGCACAATGCGGTTGATGTAGTCGTACGTCTTCATGATCCGACCGATCCATGCACCGAACGTACGGAGCCTCCGAGTTCAGCACACGTTCAGCTCGATGACGATCTCTGGCCTCCGATCCAGCAAAGCTCCGGAGATGAGTTCCGTCAGCACGACGGCGTGGTGACGATGATGATGTTCTACCGGCACAGGGCTTCGCCTAAACTCTGCAACGATATGACCGAGGTGGAATATGGTGGAGGGGGGCACCGCACACGGCTAAGGAACGATCCGTAGATCAACTTGTGTGTCTATGGGGTG
>NC_041386.1:673064379-673145187 GCF_002162155.2 Triticum dicoccoides | reverse complement strand
CGTATATAAAGGAGCAAGGGAGGAGGCCGGCCGGCCCCTTGGGGCGCGCCAAGGAGGAGGAATCCTCCTCCTAGTAGGAGTAGGACTCCTCCTTTCCTACTCCTACTAGGAGGGGGAAGGAAGGGGGAGAGGGGGAAGGAAAGGGGGGGCGCCGCCCCCCTTCCTAGTCCAATTCGGACCAGAGGGGGGAGGGGGCGCGTGGCCCATGCTGGCCGCCCCTCTCTCCTTTCCCCTAAGGCCCATAAGGCCCAATACTCTCCCGGGGGGTTCCGGTAACCCCTCCGGCACTCCGGTTTTCTCCGAAATCACCCGGAACACTTCCGGTGTCCGAATATAGTCGTCCACTATATCAATCTTTATGTCTCGACCATTTCGAGACTCCTCGTCATGTCCGTGATCACATCCGGGACTCCGAACAAACTTCGGTACATCAAAACTTATAAACTCATAATAAAATTGTCATCGTAACGTTAAGCGTGCGGACCCTACGGGTTCGAGAACTATGTAGACATGGACTAGAACTATTCTCGGTCAATAACCAATAGCGGGACCTGGATGCCCATATTGGTTCCTACATATTCTACGAAGATCTTTATCGGTCAAACCGCATAACAACATACGTTGTTCCCTTTGTCATCGGTATGTTACTTGCCCGAGATTCGATCATCGGTATCCAATACCTAGTTCAATCTCGTTACCGGCAAGTCTCTTTACTCGTTACGTAATGCGTCATCCTGTAACCAACTCATTGGTTACATTGCTTGCAAGGCTTATATGATGTGCATTACCGAGAGGGCCCAGAGATACCTCTCCAACAATCGGAGTGACAAAACCTAATCTCGAAATACGCCAACTCAGCATGTACCTTCGGAGACACCTGTAGTACTCCTTTATAATCACCCAGTTACGTTGTGACGTTTGGTAGTACCCAAAGTGTTCCTCCGGTAAACAGGAGTTGCATAATTCTCATAGTTATAGGAACATGTATAAGTCATGAAGAAAGCAATAGCAGTATACTAAACGATCAAGTGCTAGGCTAACGGAATGGGTCATGTCAATCACATCATTCTTCTAATGATGTGATCCCACTAATCAAATGACAACACATGTCTATGGTCAGGAAACATAACCATCTTTGATCAATGAGCTAGTCAAGTAGAGGCATACTAGTGACTTTATGTTTTGTCTATGTATTCACACATGTATCATGTTTCCGGTTAATACAATTCTAGCATGAATAATAAACATTTATCATGATATGAGGAAATAAATAATAACTTTATTATTGCCTCTAGGGCATATTTCCTTCAAACATACCCAGGCCGCATCGAGTACTGAGTTTGCATCAACTGGGACTTTACCCCCTCAGCGATCATTCTTTGGATCGCCTCAAGGTTAAGCCCTGCTCCTCCATGTTGGCTGCTAGCACTCGCCCCACCATCCCCTTCATTTCCTTTGTTCTGGTTATTGCTCATCTGAGTTCGAAGGGCCGCTAGCTCGTCTTCCTTTTGCTGAAGCGCTGCCGTAAGGTTGGCTAATTGCTCCTCGACCGAACGAGTTTCATTCGCGGCTAGGACTTGTTCTGTATGCTCTGCACCATGGTGGAGTTCTATCTCATTTTCAAAAGGACATGGGGTACTGTCCGATAGGGGATTATAAGACCCACCACAGCTGGACCCAAGTTCTTCATAATCTGAACCCTTTTGGCTTCGAGTACTACGACGAGGACCTTCTATGACAGTTTTGCGTGCCTTCTTCCTCTTGAAATGTGTTGATGTGGAGGATGTTTCGCTGGTCTTGTCTGACGCCGCCCTGACACCAACTGGCATTGCTTGGAACACCTCGAATGACTTATTCTTGGTTTGCTTACGAGAGGGCCATGGAGACAAGCTCGTGGCCACCTCATTTGATGGATTTGATAGCCACTTGTTCACTTTAGCCTGATTGTCCTCATCTGATGGAGCGTGTTCTGCCCCTTGGACTCTGCTTGACCCAGACCTTGCCCGTACTGCCCTTTCTCTTTCTTTGTACGCCGCCCTTCTTGAACGGACATGAGCAGCTTGGTTCACATACTCTTGATGTTCAGGATGTTGCTGAATGAATTCTTGGTACTCAGGCCGCTGGGCCAGGGCCTCCGCCAGTCGCATGATGGCACCACCCTCATCATTTTGTGATGTGGATGCACCGGGAAGCAGTGACCTTATTGCTTGACATATGCATTTAACAACATATGAGTCATCTGGATTTCGAACTTGGATCTTTGGACGAGTGTTTTTCCATCTCCCCTTGACGGACTTGCTCACATGAGAACGGTGTCGGCTCGCCGCCTCTTGATCTACGGCAGCTGGGAGATCAATCCAAGATCGACGGACATTTCTCTGTCGCCGTTGATGTCGCACTGGATCAAACGAACCTTCAAAGGACTCTCGTAGGATGGGTGCCTCTTCAAACAGAGCAACTGATGGTGTAGATGTTGGATTTATGTGGCCTGCTTTGAGGTCACCAGATGTAAGGCACACTCCCTTCCGTTCCACGGAACGTTTTTGCATTATTCCCAAGTGTTCCTCACTAGGTTTATGGGCCAGTGAGGGGACAAACTCAGGAGCATCGGCTCGAAGTATATTCCGAGCGTTGGTGGGCCTTCCTGTTGAAGATGACGCTGACGGCAATATGACCGCAACGCCGCCTCTTTTCTCAGGTAGCTTGGAGTTGAGTGTCTCTACCATCTTCTCTTTCCCCTTGTAAACAAGTGGCGGAAACTCGGATTTCTCAAACACCACTTTCTTTCCATTGTTGTCAGGACCCCGACTCAATGCCACATCGATCTAGCATGTAACACCTCATATCACTTTGCGGCCTCACGCACGGTATTCCCACGGGTGTCGCCTTACCTTTGCCCGGGACCGTTTGCGCCTTTTGGCACACGTATATGATAGTGTCGCTAGCATCCATATGATAAGGAGCGCGGGCTGACATGGCTAGTCGTAAACCCAAAGTGGCACAAACTTACGGGGACAGGCATCCATGACCCAGCATCGAACGTGTCGGTCATCAGCGAGTGATTCCAGGCTGTAGCACTGGGCTAGCAAGACTCCAGTGAACCGAGCTGTAGCGGGCTAACAGGACTCCGGCAATCATCGCGAGACATTTCCCCGAAGGGACAGACACAGGAACGAAGAAGGACACATGCCGGCCAGCCTAAGTCTTCCGGAGTAGTAGCAAGCTACCATGGCTCAGTGGAAGCACTAGGAGACATTTCTCGGTAAGAGAGGCTACTAAGGATAAACAACTAGATAGTCAGATCCCACACATACCAAGCATTTCAATAACATACACACAATATGCTCGATATGTGCAAACACAACATGGCATCACAACATGACTCTACAACTCAAATATTTTATTCAATAGGCTCCGAGGAGCGAGATATTACAAACATGGGTCTCTCGACCCAGCATTCAGAGCATACAAGTCAAAGCACATGCGGAAGCTTAACATGTCTGAGTACAGACAACTACAAATGAAAAAGGCTGAGAAGCCTGACTAACTACCAGATCCTGCCGAGGGCACAAGATCGTAGCTGAGGTAACAAGCTAAACATCGAAGTCCAAGCGGAACTACTAGCGAGACTGAAGTCTCTCTGCAAAAACATAAAATAGGCAAACGTGAGTACAAATGTACCCAGCAAGACTTACATCAGAACTAACTACATATGCATCATTATCAACAAAGGGGGTGGTGGAGTTTAACTGCAGCAAGCCAGCTTTGACTCGGTGGCTAACCTGAACTACGACTGCAAGTAACTCTTTTGAGGTGGCGCACACGAGTCCACATATTCACCATATCAATACACCACTATGGATCCGCTCCCGTCTCCCTACGAGAACGCCATCCATAGCACTCATGCTTATCTTGCGCATTTTAGAGTATCCACTTTCACTTGTCTATGAACTATGCAAGGGGTCCAAGTTTCCATATCCGAGGAATCCGGCTATTCGAATAGATAATGATAACCCTGCAGGGGTGTACTTCTTCACACACGCTCTCGCCACTTATCGCCCTATACACGTCATGTACCTCGGCAACCTTCAAGCGGAAGCCGGGCGAGGGAGTCGGCCACGACCTGACTAACCAAACAAGTCTCTCGTCCAGGTTTATCGCCTATTCAGGTTCCATCCGCAAGGAGATCTGGCCGGGGTGTCGCTCACGGTACCAAACGATGTGTGCAGGGTTCCCAAGTCCACCATCCGGGTGCCACTTGGTACACCGGGCCACTGTGCCTAGTCTGTCCCAAGCCCACCTGTACCGGGTGCCACTTGGTAGACTACTAACACTACCTACAAACACTAGAAACTAGTTGCAAATCCCGGACAGAGATCAAGTTGATTAATAAGTCGAGAGGGGCCGAGTTACCGGAACCCAATGTGTGGTAGTAGCTGTTCATGGACCACAAACACAGAACTCAGTTCCTGAGGACGGCTGCAATGAGACAACCCACCATGTACTCCTACATGGCCTCTCACCGCTACCTTTACCAAATCGTGTTCACACACTTAACTCTCAACAGTAAGACATGTTCACACACCTCCGATTCATCTCCGATGAATCAGACCTGACTCAACTCTAAGCAGTAGCAGGCATGACAAACAAGCATGAATGAGTAGGCACATCAGGGCTCAAACAACTCCTACTCATGCTAGTGGGTCTCATCTATTTACTGTGGCAATGACAGGTCATGCAGAGGAAAAGGGGTTCAACTACCGCAACATGTAACAGTTGAATCGTTGTTGTCCTAATGCAGTAAAAGAGAGCAGGAGCGAGAGAGTGGGATTGTATCGGAATGAACAAGGGGGTTTTGCTTGCCTGGCACTTCTGAAGATAGTAATAGTTCTTCATCGGTGTCATCGATCTCATCGTCGGTACCACGTCTATCGAGAGGGGACAAGCACCGACAAACAAGGAAGAAACACAATCAATGCAATGCACAATATGATGCATGATCATGACATGGCAATATGCTGTGATTTGAGCTAATGCAACTAGCAACAGGTTAAATGAAGTTGGTTTGAATCAAAGATTCAAATTCAAACTCCATATGTGATGGTTTAAATGCCATTAATATGATTTGTCCTAAACAGCAGCTATAAGTTGTTCTAACATGCATGAAAATGGTACATATGGATAGATTGGATTTTTCTGATCATTTTTCATATATAAATTATTTCATTTGGAGTTACGGTTGATTTTCTATGATTTTTAGAAGTTTTGACTATTTTCTGGAATTTCCTGTATAAGAATAATTCCAGTAATTGAATTAATGCGTCAGCATTGCGTCAGGGTGATGTCAGCAGGTCAAAGGCGCCAGCCCAGGTCAAACCTGACGGCAGGGACCCACATGTCAGTGTAACAACTAACTAACAGAGTTAGTTAGTGTTAAGTTAGCACTAACCTAGGTTAGCTAGGGCCTGGGCCCACTTGTCAGTGAGCCAACTAATTAACTAAGTTAATTAGCGCTAACTAACTAACACCTAAACTAAACAGGGGCGATTAGCACTAATTATAACCCTACACTAATTCGGTCAAAGGCCGGCCCCACATGTCATGGACACAGGGGGGGTCCCGCCGTGGTCAAAGTGGGTCAAACCCACCGGCGTTTAGCCGCCGGCGGGGTCAAACGCGGCGGAGGTGCTCGGGTTTGGGCTGTGGTGCCCCGTTCGATGCGCGGCTAGGCTCGTTAGAGAGATCTTGCCAGCACGCACCGGATGGGGGTGGTAGATGGGCGTGTGGTGGCCGGAGCTGACGGCGGCGAGCTCGGCAGCGGCGGCCGGAGTTCGGGCGGAGTCCGGTGCGTCGTTAGTGTGCACGGGACGCTAGCGGATGGGTGCGCTCGGCTCTTGGGAGCATTCTGAGCCCGTTGGTAGGCTCGGACGTGAGCGGCGGTGGCTAAAACGACGGCGGTAGCATCCGCGGCGGAGCCAAGCCTTCGGCCATGGCAGAGATGCGTCCTGGAGCTCGCAAACACGAGGGGGAAGAGAGGGGTTCGGCGAGGAAGCTCACAGCGAAGACGACGGGATGGCCAGCAGGCTCGGAGACGAGTCGGAGACGGCGAACGGGCGCCGGCGATCTCGGCGACCGAGAGGTTGAAGATGACGGCATGGAGGCGACGCAGAGCTTCCCGTGGTGCGTTGCTTGGCGAGGAGGAAGAGGTGGTCGAGGCGGATCCGTTGGAGCAGTCAGAGGGACGAGGGGAGCCCGGTGGACGCGGTGGTACTCATCGGCGGCGACGGCTGCGCTCGGTGGCTGCACGCAAAAGAAACAGAGGAGGGAAAGGAGAGCAGCGAGTGAGGGAGAGGAGAGAGGGGTCCAGAGTGGCAGCGAGGGAAGGATCGGGGCTCCCAGGTGGAAGCAGGAGGTGGCCGAAGCCGCACGCGCGTGCGCCACGCCTCTCCTCTGCCTACTGGCTGAAGGAAGAAGACGGGCATGCCCCTGGTGGGCTGGGCTGCACAGTAGTGGGCCTCCGGGCTGTAGGTAAGCGCCAGGTACTAACTCTCTCTCTCTCTCTCTCTTCCTGTTTTTCTTTTTCTATTTCATTTCCTGTGTTCTGATTTAGTTTAGCCACTAAATCATTTTAATAAATTCTGTAGGTTATTATATGGCTTGCTAAAATATACGCCAAGCCACTCACAAACTTCCAGAATTATTGGAGTTATATTTGATATATATTAAATATAAATCCAAAGCAAATAATTATTGGATTAACTCAAATGGCTAAAATAAATGTTTCTGAGCTCCTAAAAATATTGGTTTGAATTTTACCTCCTGCCAATATTTTTTATAGAATAACAGGAACATTTTCTTGGACTCATTTGAGAAGATTTTAAAGTTGGTTATTTTTGAACTGATTTCTGAGGGTTTCAACAAACCTCAATTCAACTTTCAGTAGTTTAGACATGATGCATGAGTGCAGTTGCAACTATTTCACTCAGGTATTCTGGGGTTGTGACAGCTCACCCCCACTAAACAAGAATCTCGTCCCGAGATTCAAGACATGAGGTAAGAAGACAGAGGGGACACAAAGCTAACACGGTCTTCATGATCCAACTTGCACTTCTTGAAGATGCTGAATCGATCACCATCTTTGACTTGATGTCTTCCTCTAAGAACTCGAACTAACATGACAAGAAGAGGAAAGGAAAACTCTAGAAAAATTGATCTTCTCGAAGACCGAACAACTCAGGATCAGCTCATGGGGTGAGATATAAAACATATCTTGAGATGAGACACGAAACACACATTCAGAGGGATGGGGTGTAACAGATGACGAAGGTTCACTAGGTAGGCAACCGATCCACGCTTGATCGGGATGTAGCGAGGAGTTAACCGCCATGATTCCCCAATGGGGCACCTTAGGAAAAGTGACTCGTAGAAATATCCTCTTTAAGTGACAAAAAGAATTACCTTTGATTCAGAGATCATTGAAACTCTTTATACCAACCTAAGTCAATTTTCGAGCGATCGTTTGGACGGGAGAATGGCATACCCGGACTTAGAATGGATGATGTGGATTACCTTGTTGAAAACAACACAAGTGATGATTTTGCTTGCGCGTGCTCTCAAGAACTTGAGCATTTCCATATTCATCAAGGTTTTACCAATATCCGTGTCAAGGATCCTGGCAACACAACGTACTACCATGATGAATAGTGATGGATGATGCAGATGCAAGGAAGATAACACCTTCTCAGATTTGACCTTAGCAATGCCAAGGTCACCAAAATCTGGATAATCGACCGAGAGACATTTAGCACTCCGCTTCCAATGTTCTCCTTGATGTGCTAGCTACCACGATCATTCTTAAAAGCATCGACATGGCCATCAAGTAAAGGTCGGACTTCGGGAGAACAAAATCCATAAGGATCAGTTTGTAGAATAAGTCATGCGAGATCCTCATGGGAGGTGACCAAACGGCTTAATCAAGATACTACAACAATAGTGCTTCCAGCTAGGTGCGTCCACCTCACTGGAACCTATATCATAGTTCTTGGAAGAGGTTCCAACCATCATATCTGCCTGAGATTCAGATCCAGTTGGTGTCAGAATATTCCAGACTCATCAAGTCTAGAAAGAAAAATTAAAGTTTGCAACACAAATCGACGAGAAGATGTTGCGAGATTCTCGGGGAATGAACTACGGTAGTAAGCTCCAAAACATGAGCTGGTTTTGCTACACACATGTGAACATGTTGTCCGAGACAAGCATGACCACGTAGTAGTCTTATAATAAAACACTACCGAGTTCAGGTTGGGAACCATCATCGGGGATATCGAAGTCTTTGTACATTACCATGGATTAGCAATTAAATTCTTTTCCTAGAACAAATCAATCAGTGGCTTGGTGTGCTAGGAATGCATATAGAATGAAGGTTGCAAGTCTCCAGACCACAGAATACTTCGCACATATGCATGACTGATTTGGGATGATTCCAAAGAAAGCAACATTGACTTTATCGAATCCACGGCGGCAACTTGCATCAAATGCACATGAACTGGAGGAAGTCACTTCTTACATCCGAACATATGCTTCATGAGCTAGCATGAAGAAATGCTTTCAAAAGTTTCCAACACTAGCTTAATGTTCAACAAAATTATGGAGAAGACAAGGATGTTGTCGATGGCTCAACAACAATTCATCCAGGTTTCCATATAGGTGGAATTCCACAATTAGGTGAACAAGGTGATAGCATTGGTCAGACCAAAGGATATAATGGTGTATGCTCGAGGAATCAACCACGAGTAAGACAACATTGCGAACATCGTTGGTTCTGATTTGATTTGAGGACAGCCCATACTCAAATCAAAGATTGGTTAAGATGATAGGTCCATTAACTGAGCACGAGGGTCAATCGATGAAGATACCATCTTTCTTCAACACGCACGCACCGGGATATCCCTTTGGAATGAACTAAGTTGGACAAGCTTTTATCTTCCAACTCTCCAAGTTGTTGTTTAGCTTAACCAACCAGCTCAGGGGTATCCAACACGGATTCTTGGAGAAAGGGTGGTTTCGAAAACCAACTTGATCACGAGCTCAACATAGCGGTCAGGTGACATCCTGGTGATACCTCTGAGAAGACATTCGGAGAATCACGAACCACCGATATGTTACTAAGCTTCGAGAACAATCTTGCTTTTCAGGGCAATACGATATGACCAGAAGAGCGAGGGATTGGCACAATCCTAACTTATTGATCGAAGAGTGCACCAGGAAATAAGGACTAGGTAGCACAATCAGTCTTAGAATGATGATTTAAGAACCAACATGCTAAGAATGAAATTATTGTCCTTTAACTACCAAGCAACAGAGTTGCTAGGAGTATTGAGTTCACACATCACAATTCACTTGTCGGCATTCCGGTTGCAACAACACGGAACCGAGGGATGAATAATGATGGCGAGAAGTATCACTACGTCAAGATTTCACAAGAGCCGGTGCAATTCTCATGAAAATCCTGACATAAAGACGGTAATACTTCAGGGTAGAACAGAATCAAAAGCTGGGTTAGTATTTGATCTGTGGAACACAACTGCTTTGACCCAATTCCTGGATATGGATGAGGTACTGGAGTTTGTTTCTCCTAGTCATTCCGAATAGAATGGCTCGACAGACCACAAGAGTAATAGGCATCGATGAACGAATGCACACATACTCTTGACTATCAATTGATAGACGAGGGTCAGAAGACAACTAAAATGGGACAACTCAAAAGAACATATGATTTATGAGTTGTGGATGCATGGATTAGCATGTCGAACCAAGTTCAACGGGTTTCTTCCGGATAACCCATGCAGAAAGGTAGAGCTGGCAGAGTCACAATGTAGAATGGAGAACTCATCAAGAGCACTCTGGTTGCGATCTTTTGGTTCAAAGAACTTCCGCCGTAAGCAGTTCATGGTATTTGGAAGAAGGAAATACCACGGACCTCGAGGACTATCGCAAAGGTTACTAACATCTTGAAGGAACTAGCAAACATTATCAACATGAAATAAGTAGGGTGAATCTCGGGTTCAAGAACCCAGGAGTAGAATACCTACAAACTAAATTGCATCACTGGATGCTTTCGAGAATGTTGGCCAGAATGATCACACTGGGAACACAATACATGGCTAGATTACTAGGTGATACTCTAAACACCAAGGGTCATAATAATAGCTCCAACATATATACCGAGGCAACAAGTACCTCAACTCACCGATTAGTGTGCTTATTCTGACCATAAAGGACATCGGGAACGGAAAGAAAGGATTTGCAAATGCATCAGACTATTTAGAAACCTGGGATGACTCGGACAACATAACGGCTGTAAATGCTCAAAATGATTTGAGACATCCTGCAAAAATGGTGGCATAACCACTCGGAAGCACAAAATCAACGTTCCGAGACCAACTATGAACACACGGAAGTAGTAGAAACTGAACTGGGGCTTAAAATCAACAATCATAAAAGTTTATGGATTAGTAACACGTCATCCTAATAGAAAGATGAGAAGCCTAGTTCTTAATCCCCGTAGAAGAGAAGAGGATGACTCAGATCAGAAGGCCATGAGGTATAAGGAGTAAAAAGAGCCTTACGTTCCCTTCCACAATCAATTCCCCTACATATAACTAAAGCATTTCTAGACTCAACTTCGACCAGTTTGGCTTGGTAATCCTACAGGCAGTCAGGCTCTGATACCAAAGCTGTCAGGACCCCGACTCAATGCCACATCGATCTAGCATGTAACACCTCATATCACTTTGCGGCCTCACGCACGGTACTCCCACGGGTGTCGCCTTACCTTTGCCCGGGACCGTTTGCGCCTTTTGGCACACGTATATGATAGTGTCGCTAGCATCCATATGATAAGGAGCCCGGGCTGACATGGCTAGTCGTAAACCCAAAGTGGCACAAACTTACAGGGACAGGCATCCATGACCCAGCATCGAACGTGTCCGTCATCAGCGAATGATTCCAGGCTGTAGCATTGGGCTAGCAGGACTCCGGTGAACCGGGCTGTAGCGGGCTAACAGGACTCCGGCAATCATCGCGAGACATTTCCCCGAAGGGACAGATACAGGAACGAAGAAGGACACATGCCGGCCAGCCTAAGTGTTCCGGAGCAGTAGCAAGCTACCATGGCTCAGTGGAAGCACTAGGAGACATTTCCCGGTAAGAGAGGCTACTAAGGATAAACAACTAGATAGTCAGATCCCACACATACCAAGCATTTCAATAACATACACACAATATGCTCGATATGTGCAAACACAACATGGCATCACAACCTGACTCTACAACTCAAATATTTTATTCAATAGGCTCCGAGGAGCGAGATATTACAAACATGAGTCTCTCGACCCAGCATTCAAAGCATACAAGTCAAAGCACATGCGAAAGCTTAACATGTCTGAGTACAGACAACTACAAATGAAAAAGGCTGAGAAGCCTGACTAACTACCAGATCCTGCCGAGGGCACAAGATCGTAGCTGAGGTAACAAGCTAAACATCGAAGTCCAAGCGGAACTACTAGCGAGACTGAAGTCTCTCTGCAAAAACATAAAATAGGCAAACGTGAGTACAAATGTACCCAGCAAGACTTACATCAGAACTAACTACATATGCATCATTATAAACAAAGGGGTGGTGGAGTTTAACTGCAGCAAGCCAGCTTTGACTCGGTGGCTAACCTGAACTACGACTGCAAGTAACTCTTTTGAGGTGGCGCACACGAGTCCACATATTCACCATATCAATACACCACTATGGATCCGCTCCCGTCTCCCTACGAGAACGCCATCCATAGCACTCACGCTTATCTTGCACATTTTACAGTATCCACTTTCACTTGTCTATGAACTATGCAAGGGGTCCAAGTTTCCATATCCGAGGAATCCGGCTATTCGAATAGATAATGATAACCCTGCAGGGGTGTACTTCTTCACACACGCTCTCGCCACTTATCGCCCTGTACACGTCATGTACCTCGGCAACCTGCAAGCGGAAGCCGGGCGAGGGAGTCGGCCACGACCTAACTAACCAAACAAGTCTCTCGTCCAGGTTTATCGCCTATTCGGGTTCCATCCGCAAGGAGATCCGGCCGGGGTGTCGCTCACGGCCCCAAACGATGTGTGCAGGGTTCCCAAGTCCACCATCCGGGTGCCACTTGGTACACCGGGCCACTGTGCCTAGTCTGTCCCAAGCCCACCTGTACCGGGTGCCACTTGGTAGACTACTAACACTACCTACAAACACCAGAAACTAGTTGCAACTCCTGGACAGAGATCAAGTTGATTAATAAGTCGAGAGGGGCCGAGTTACCGGAACCCAATGTGTGGTAGTAGCTGTTCATGGATCACAAACACAGAACTCAGTTCCTGAGGACGGCTACAATGAGACAACCCACCATGTACTCCTACAAGGCCTCTCACCGCTACCTTTACCAAATCGTGTTCACACACTTAACTCTCAACAGTAAGACATGTTCACACACCTCCGATTCATCTCCGATGAATCAGACCTGACTCAACTCTAAGCAGTAGCAGGCACGACAAACAAGCATGAATGAGTAGGCACATCAGGGCTCAAACAACTCCTACTCATGCTAGTGGGTTTCATCTATTTACTGTGGCAATGACAGGTCATGCAGAGGAAAAGGGGTTCAACTACCGCAGCATGTAACAGTTGAATCGTTGTTGTCCTAATGCAGTAAAAGAGAGCAGGAGCGAGAGAGTGGGATTGTATCGGAATGAACAAGGGGGTTTTCCTTGCCTGGCACTTCTGAAGATAGTAATAGTTCTTCATTGGTGTCATCGATCTCATCATCGGTACCACGTCTATCGAGAGGGGACAAGCACCGACAAACAAGGAAGAAACACAATCAATGCAATGCACAATATGATGCATGATCATGACATGGCAATATGCTGTGATTTGAGCTAATGCAACTAGCAACAGGTTAAATGAAGTTGGTTTGAATCAAAGATTCAAATTCAAACTCCATATGTGATGGTTTAAATGCCATTAGTATGATTTGTCCTAAACAGCAGCTATAAGTTGTTCTAACATCCATGAAAATGGTACAGATGGATACATTGGATTTTTCTGATCATTTTTCATATATAAATTATTTCATTCGGAGTTACGGTTGATTTTCTATGATTTTTAGAAGTTTTGACTATTTTCTGGAATTTCCTATATAAGAATAATTCCAGTAATTGAATTAATGCTTCAGCATTGCGTCAGGGTGATGTCAGCAGGTCAAAGGCGCCAGCCCAGGTCAAACCTGACGGCAGGGACCCACATGTCAGTGTAACAACTAACTAACAGAGTTAGTTAGTGTTAAGTTAGCACTAACCTAGGTTAGCTAGGGCCTGGGCCCACTTGTCAGTGAGCCAACTAATTAACTAAGTTAATTAGCGCTAACTAACTAACACCTAAACTAAACAGGGGCGATTAGCACTAATTATAACCCTACACTAATTCGGTCAAAGGCCGGCCCCACATGTCATGGACACAGGGGGGGTCCCGCCGTGGTCAAAGTGGGTCAAACCCACCGGCGTTTAGCCGCCGGCGGGGTCAAACGCGGCGGAGGTGCTCGGGTTTGGGCTGTGGTGCCCCGTTCGATGCGCGGCTAGGCTCGTTAGAGAGATCTTGCCAGCGCGCACCGGATGGGGGTGGTAGATGGGCGTGTGGTGGCCGGAGCTGACGGCGGCGAGCTCGGCAACGGCGGCCGGAGTTCAGGCGGAGTCCGGTGCGTCGTTAGTGTGCACGGGACGCTAGCGGATGGGTGCGCTCGGCTCCTGGGAGCATTCTGAGCCCGTTGGTAGGCTCGGACGTGAGCGGCGGTGGCTAAAACGACGGCGGTAGCATCCGCGGCGGAGCCAAGCCTTCGGCCATGGCGGAGATGCGTCCTGGAGCTCGCAAACACGAGGGGGAAGAGAGGGGTTCGGCGAGGAAGCTCACAGCGAAGACGACGGGATGGCCAGCGGGCTCGGAGACGAGTCGGAGACGGCAAACGGGCGCCGGCGATCTCGGCGACTGAGAGGTTGAAGATGACGGCGTGGAGGCGACGCAGAGCTTCCCGTGGTGCGTTGCTTGGCGAGGAGGAAGAGGTGGTCGAGGCGGATCCGTTGGAGCAGTCAGAGGGACGAGGGGAGCCCGGTGGACGCGGTGGTACTCATCGGCGGCGACGGTTGCGCTCGGTGGCTGCACGCAAAAGAAACAGAGGAGGGAAAGGAGAGCAGCGAGTGAGGGAGAGGAGAGAGGGGTCCAGAGTGGCAGCAAGGGAAGGATCGGGGCTCCCAGGTGGAAGCAGGAGGTGGCCGAAGCCGCACGCGCGCGCGCCACGCCTCTCCTCTGCCTACTGGCTGAAGGAAGAAGACGGGCATGCCCCTGGTGGGCTGGGCTGCACAGTAGTGGGCCTCCGGGCTGTAGGTAAGCGCCAGGTACTAACTCTCTCTCTCTCTTCCTGTTTTTCTTTTTCTATTTCATTTCCTGTGTTCTGATTTAGTTTAGCCACTAAATCATTTTAATAAATTCTGTAGGTTATTATATGGCTTGCTAAAATATACGCCAAGCCACTCACAAACTTCCAGAATTATTGGAGTTATATTTGATATATATTAAATATAAATCCAAAGCAAATAATTATTGGATTAACTCAAATGGCTAAAATAAATGTTTCTGAGCTCCTAAAAATATTGGTTTGAATTTTACCTCCTGCCTATATTTTTTATAGAATAACAGGAACATTTTCTTGGACTCATTTGAGAAGATTTTAAAGTTGGTTATTTTTGAACTGATTTCTGAGGGTTTCAACAAACCTCAATTCAACTTTCAGAAGTTTAGACATGATGCATGAGTGGAGTTGCAACTATTTCACTCAGGTATTCTGGGGCTGTGACACTTGTCCTTGGATTGCTGGCGGTCGGATGGTTCTGCTTCAACTATCTTTCCTTTCATTACTGACACTGGAGCATGAGTAACCCTTCCTGCAGAACTCTGAGCAGCCCTCTTTCTAGCAGCCCTCATTTTCCTCTTTGCAGACTTTGACAAAACAGGTGTGAACCCCTCCATTGGTGGAGAAGTGACTTCTTCTTGATTTTGTACAACTGGAGATGCAGCAGTAGTCTTCCAACTTTCACTTAGTGAGGTCACGATAGGACCAATTGGCACATTAAGCCAAAGGTCACCGAAGCGAAGGGTCACAAACTGCTGCACTTGGCCCTCCATACCTTCAAAATAAAGAAAACCATATATTAGTTTTCTTTGATTTTTTTGTATATGGGGGCATAATGTTTTATGCTTTATGTACTATGGGAATTCATATGTTGCAATCCTATGTTGGAATTCAAAGATGAGGGGAGAAATATGTCCCACCAGGCGTGCCAGAATCTGATGACGGGAAAATGGCGGGCGTGAGACACGCGTCCACGTCATTGATACAGAGTAAATAATTTAAATGCATAAATAAAATGGAGATCAAACATTGCAGGTACATTATTTCCAGAGCTCTTACATTTACATAAAAGGTCTGTTAATTACATCTCCGTAGAGAAAACCCCTGATTAAGAATTCCAACTATCCTATTACATAGAATTGCAACACATGACTACTACAAAATGATAAAGAAAATCGCTCCTCCTCGTTGTCGTTGACGCCGGTGTGCTCGGGGGAGCATCCTCGATCTTCTTCAAGTTAACATGTGTTTTGTTCATTTATATTTTTTACTCTTATACCATTATGATCGATACGTAGAGTATGAGTGCAGTGCATGCTTTTTGCAGATACCTAATTTGTGTAGTCAACTTAACCAACATATGCTAGTATGACCATGCGGCTATCTTAATCAATTTTTAGGTCATTTCGTTTTAACGAGTGATGAGTCGACTAGAAGAGTATCCACTTAATACATGCATGTTACATCTTTTGTTGATGCACATATGAACATGCATGAGATGATGGTATATGATTTAATCCATGTTAGCCTCTACGCATGCATGGAAATTTAAGAAAAGGTGGGGGGGTTCTAATATTAGAACCCTCCCATATGTTATCTTGTTGGATTTTGTTTGGTATGTTTTGATGATGGCATCTGCTAAGCGAATCAGTCTCTTTTGATAGGGACTAAAGCGAGCTAGATGCAATATCTATCATTTTATTATGGGTCACATGCATATACCCTAACTATTGGTAGACAGTATATGCGTGTTGCATAGAGTCTATACGCTCTAGATTTCATATTTTTAGATATGTAGGATTATATTTTTTTACTTAACCTACACGCATTCATTTTCTTTTATGGGCATATTTTATTTTAGTGCAAAATGAGACAACTAACATTTTTATTACCTCATGTTTACACGTTAGATTTCACTTAGCATATTCTATATGCATTAGAGTATGCTCATTTCATAATCTGCATGACAGATGTATGTGATGTTTATACCTCCCTGTTTGTATTACTACTGACGTGGCATAGCATGTATGTCCGCAGTGTAACCAACAAGAGGCCTCAAATATGATTTGGCAAGCACCTGATTTATGCATTTTCATGCACTAGGTATGGAGGTACATGCACAATTTACATGACCTTGTTTTGTGCAACTCAAACGAATGAACATTACATTTTTGTAAGCACGTACTTATTCTATGATTTTATGTAGCTGGTTATATGGGGTTTGTGTATGTTCCATATTTGTTTTCCCCCGAACTTTACCTTTGCGTCGCTCTCATTTATGATGGAAGGGAAAATATATCCTCCTTAGTTTGGGTCGCCATGATCAACCAAGGAGTGAAATTTATCCTCTTTGACATAATCGCACTTTGGCTCGTATCATGATGATCAGCCAAAGGCAAAGATGACAATATGGAATTATATGGTGTATGCTCCTTGATTTGTATCATGATGATCCGCCAAGGAGTATTTTCTTTCTGCTCTTAAACATATTTGCACTTTGGCATGTATCATGATGATCAGCCAGGGCGAAATGTCAAGATTAGACTATATGGAGAATGCTCCTTGGTTTGTATCACAATGATCAACCAAGGACAAATTTTCTTCTCTTAAATATAAGTGCTCTTTGGCTCGTATCACAATGATCAGCCAAGGCAACATATCAAGATGAAAATATATGGAGAATACTCCTTGGTTTGTATCACAATGACCAACCAAGGGGCAAATTTTCCTCTCCTAAACATAACTGCTCTTTGGCTCGTATCGCGATGATCGGCCAAGGCAAAATATCAAGATGAGGACACATAGGCATACTCCTTGGTTTGTATCATAGTGATCAACCAAGAAGAACGATGAATGTGATGAGAGAAATAGGGAGGAGCAAGAAGATTAGAGGAGGATCATGACTCCCACCTGGACTACCTTCCTCACGCTCCTGGCCGGACGGCAGCCTTGCAGCAGCAGTCGTATATGAGCCTTTTTTCTACAGCAGCAATATATGTGTGTGGTTGAGAGCAGCAGCGGCAACACAATAGCAGCAGCGGTAGCACAGCGGAGCGAGATTAGGAAAAGGAGCGCCCGGAGAGCAGCCCCTGTGGTGCTATTTATAGGAGGGAGCAGCACATGGATCCACTTGGGCACGCGCCCACGTTCTGGAGATCATGCATGTCGTGGGAGTATCATGGGATGGTGGAGCTTCCTCCCTTTTCTTTAATCTATTTCTTTATTACCTGTTGACTGAGATTTGGACCGGCTTGGTCTTGCAATTGGCCGCTATGGGCTAAAACTCTTTTTCTTTAATCACCCATGTGGGCCTAGGCATAGTCCATTTGCATGCTTTTAATCAAGAAGTGGCCTACGTGCATGCAGCCTTGTATGGGAATTATAATTACGCTTGTTTGCTAAACGTAAGCATATTTCCAATGGGCCAGGGCCTAATTAGCTATTAACGGCTCATTAAGACTTATATATGGTGTGGGTGCATGCATTAATTATTTTCTACACGCAACTCAAAATACGACACGTATATACTTCATTGGCGCTATACATTTTTTATGCATCGCAATGATATTTAACAAAATATGCTGATAAAATACGACACAGTTACATTTTTTTATGCATCGCGATGATGCTGATGAAATACAACATGTATATTCATTAGCACGGTACATTTTTATGCATCACAATGATATTTTACATTATCGACGTGTTGAAGCCGACATTTAGGATATGATCGATATTTTGGCAATATTAGTGCCCTTGTGACCATTTTAAGTTCGCATCGGCCATCTGTCGCCACTGGTGGCGTGCGTGCGTACTAATCATAATTTCACAAGTAAATGAATTTGCAGCTATAAGTGACACTTTGTTTATTTATTTATTTTTGCGACCGCTATTTCATACTGAGCGACCTAAAATTTACCATAATCATTTCCTTGGTCTATTTGGCAGTTCGCCATTTTTATATAATTTGCCCTTTATCATATTTTGATAATAGATATCACTTTGTATTTTACTTCGGCCAAATTCCGTGTCAACAAGAACGAACAAACAGTCAAAAGAAACAGTATAAGCGCGCAACTACTTGGGCCAGCGAAGAAACAGCCCACCAACGACGCCCTACAGGCGCCACTTAAGGTAACCGGCGCAGAAGGCGCCAACTAGGAGCTCCCATCCAGCTCAGCAGTACTGAATGGATTGGTCTCCCACTGTCAAAATCTGTGATAAGCAGACTATGGCACATTTTTATACTTTCCGGAGACGTAGAGGCCATCTACCTTACAACCTCGTGTTCTTTGTACAACTACATGTTATAGAGGTATACTGCCATCTTATGAGAATATACAATAATTTTTTGCGGGCAGAAAATATACGATATGTTATATTTGTGTCCAATATATTATGTACACAAGGGGTTACGTGGACTTGGAGTTGTAATTGGTGTGGTTAGGTACGAGTTGTGTAGGAGTCGGACACTTGTATCCTAGGCCTTTTATATACGGAGGGGCACCACACGTTGTAAACAATGACGACTTGATAGCAACAGGTACGCGGGGGAGTCGACGGCTTGTGCCGGCGCCCAGGCGACCGGTGTTGCGGTATCTTGGGGAGGAGCGCCCGTAGTCATGCCCCGGGGATGTAGCCATATTGGTGAACCTCATTAACAAATATCGTGCCTCGGAGTGTCGTCTATGATCTTGCATCAGCATTTTATTCTAACAAGTGGTGTCAGAGCAAGGTTGCGAGAAGGCTATGCGGAAGATCATCCGGAGGTACGAGGATCATGCTCGACGGGTGCCATGGAACGTCCGATTGGCGCAAGGTGGAGCATGGCGGCGATCGCGGAGGCGGTCGGTGGTGTCGGACACTTCGGGCAGGAGACCTGGACCATTCGATGGGCTGCGGTTGGTAAGGATCTGCTAGACGTGGCGATCGGACCGGCGTAGTGGCTGTTGAAGACGTTGCGGAGGCGACAGATTCGGCTCGTGATCAGACCGGCGACCAGACGTGAGGGACGGCCGGATATATCGGAGTGTGAGAGCATCGAGATGATGCGCTCGATGTTGTACAAGGGCGACGGCGCGATACTGCGGACGGATTGTGTCGGCGACGTGGATGGCCAGGGTACGGCACGGCTCGTGCACGGACGATGCGCGAGATGACGACTGTTTCGGCAAGGTTGACATCAGATGAGTAGGTGCGGCAGGGCTGTTACAGATAGCTGGCGAGAACCAAGAAAAGAGACATGGCAGAAGTTGTCGTCGAGATCAGCAGCGAGTTTTTCCGAGAGACACGGACAGAGGAAAGGTTGTACAGGCTTCGGTACCTCGCGTTGTGTGAGACGGCCGCTCGGAGCCTCGGAGGCGTGTGGCAATCAGTCTCGGCAGCGGCGCGACATGCAAGACAAAGGAAGGCCAAAGTAGTAGGTTTCTCGGACGGAGTGCGGTGCACAAGGATAGAAAAATCGTATTGTGGCAGGAGTCAAGGGGACTAACATACATGCGGTGAACCTATCTGATGATACGTGCGTTCGTGTGCGTTTTGGGTCCAGGGGACAGGCCTGCTAATTTGTGATTCAAGGAGCCGTGCGCATGCATGTTGGTCCGTTGGAGATTGGTACTGTATTGGATTGGATATCTCTGCGCGGTCTGTGATTTTGATTTCCATGTCAGGGAAGGAAAAGGCAAGGCCATGGGTTGATTCAGCAGTAATAAAAGGTCGGCGACGTGAGGCAGCGAAGGCACAGAAAATAGTCTGCAGGTTTAGGAAAAGGTGGAGCAGTAGGTTTCGGCGGAGGGCAAGTTCATCTGCGCGTCGACAAGGCTTCACGGTGATTTTCTGAAAGGGCAGACAAGAAGGTTGTGCAAGTCAGATTTCTTGGAAGATCGCGGACTGCGGCGTGGCTTCAGACGAGGAATACGGGATCGGTGATCTTTTTCATGAGGAAGTCGCAGAAGAAAAAAAGGGCGGTAAGACCGGCGGCAACAGGTCGGTTAGATCGCGGCTCGGCATGGCGCCGGGGTTCACCAAGTTTGATGTGGAGAAATTCGATGGCACGGGTAACTTCGGTTATGGCAGACAAGAGTCAAGGATATTCTGGCGCAGCAGGGAATCTTGAAGGGTTTGCAGGAGACGAAGCCGACCAAGGTTGACAACAATGCGTGGGAGGATATGCAAGTGCAGGCGGCCGCTACCATATGGCTTTGTCTTGCGGATCAGGTCATGTATCATGTTATGGACGAAGATACTCCTAAGGGAATTTGGGACAAGTTGGCAAATCATTATATGTCCAAGTCAGCAACCAATAAGCTGTATTTGAAGCAAAAGTTCTATGGGCTGAAGATGCAGGAGGGGTCGGATCTTGTGGAGCATGTGAATGCCTTTAATCAATTAGTCACGGATCTAGCGCGTCTGGATGTGAAGATTGAGGACGAGGATAAGGCACTACTTCTTCTTGTTTCATTGCCACCGTCCTATGAGCATTTGGTCATTACATTGACACATGGAAAGACAACCATCAATAATGAGGAAGTCACTGCAGCGTTGCCTGGGCATGAGTTGATGAAGCAAAAGAATGCTGCAGAAAGGGAGAGTACTCAAGGTTTGGGGTTGGCAGTTAAAGGTTATCAGCTCAGGAAGGGACAAGAGGCGAAGAAGAAAAAGAAGAAAAATGTGCAGTGCTACAGGTGCAAGGATTGGGGACATATAAAGAGGGAATGCCCAGAACTGAAGGGTGGGGCAATTGCTAATGCGGCTACTCATGGTGATGGCTCGGACAGTAATAGTGATGTTCTCGTTATATCAAACAGGCAGTCAACAAAAGCTAAAGCGTGGATGTTGGATTCAGCTTGCTCTTTTCATGCGACACCCAACAGGGAGTGGTTCTCTTCGTACAAGTCTGGTGAGTATGGTTTAGCCTATGTGGGCGATGACACAGGTTATCGTGTTGCTGGAGTAGGTGACATCAAAATCAAGATGTTTGATGGAGTTGAGCGGATGCTTCGGGGAGTCAGGCATGTGCCAGGGCTAAGGAGGAATCTAATTTCGCTTGGTGTTCTTCATGATGGTGGTATGGAATTCTGTTGTGATCGGGATACGAAGACCATGAAAATCATGGAAGATGGGGTGACCGTGATGATAGGAGAGAGGACGGTTTCGCATCTTTACAAGTTGCAATGGAGCACTATTGCAGGTGGAGCCATGGAGAGTGGAGCTGCAGGAGTAGCAGTGGGGTCCCACGGTGGCGGCGGGTTTGGCCCGTCGGGTAGCTCTCAGTAAGCTACAAAGGAGACAACCCAAGTCCGGAGTACATGAAGGTTCGAGTTTGGACAACTTCTAGGTGGTGGAGAATATTCGCCAAGGTGGAGTTTGTTATATTTGTGTCGAATATATTATGTACGCAAGGGGTTACGTGGACTTGGAGTTGTAATTGGTGTGGTTAGGTACGAGTTGTGTAGGAGTCGGACACTTGTATCCTAGGCCTCTTATATATGGAGGGGCACCATTGGTCGACTTGATAGCAACAGATACGCGGGGGAACCGACGGCTTGTGCCGGCGCCCGAGCGGCCGGTGTTGCGGTATCTTGGGGAGGAGCGCCCGTAGTCATGCCCCGAGGATATAGCCATATTGGTGAACCTCGTTAACAAATATCGTACCTCGGAGTGTCGTTTATAACCTTGCATTAGCATTTTATTCTAACACGATAGTTATCACACTGGAGCCAATACATTCATAATTTTGTAGGTCTGGCTTGAGATTGTAGAAATGTATTTGTGACATCAAGTGAAGAATCCATATTAATTGTTTCAAAGACCTTTTTATGTTTTTGGTAGTTGAATGACATGAATTTTGATTAAGTAGACTTATATTTCCAACAATGTTCGCCCCGGCTAACTTCAATTATTGGGTCCGCCACTGTTTGTGCTGTATTTCTTTTTGTAAGGCTTTGACTGATCATGTATTTTGACTTTGTTGATCTATTTTAATGACCAGGAGGTTTCACGTTTAGTCTTTTTGCTGTTGCGAATAACATGTTTAGTAATGTTTTCATTTCTTTATAGCATTAAGTCGGTACTTGAGCACGAACACAAACACAAACTTGAGGTTAAGTCTGCAAAGGTGCTGCAAACAGGAGAAGCACGCACGAGTCAACGACCAAGGTGGTTGCGCGCTCTAGACTAGTCTCGGTCAGCGAGGTATTCTCGTTGCGATAGTATACAACTTAGTGTTTGTCAGCATCAGCTATGACTCTGCTTGATATCATCCAGCCAATCAAGGACAATAGTGGTGATGGGATGACAATTGATAGTATGAGTGGTATCCCTCCTTGAGAGAGCATCGGCCACTACATTTTTATTTTCTTTTTATATTCAATAAACCTCAGAAGTTAATTTGTGTTATAATCTTTTTTCTAAGTCTTTGGCTCGTCATATTTTTCAGACCTTTTTGATTTATTTTTCTGGTTGGTGCTCGAGCACAAACACAAACACAAACATGAGGTCCGCCTCTGCAAAGGGGGAAAAAAGGTCCTGCACATTGAAGAAGTAAGCACGAGTCGGACAAGAATAACAAAAGGGGATGTAGCTCAGATGGTAGAGCGCTCGCTTAGCATGCGAGAGGTATGGGGATCGATACCCCACTTCTCCAGAACTCATTTTTATTTTTATTTTGCAACTCTCTGTGAAGAAAAACTATCCAGATTCTTGACTTCACTTTTGCAAACTCCAAAACTCCCAAACATGCACAAAAATCCCTCTAGACACAAAGGAAAATTAACATGGGGCAATGTTGTGACTCATTTTTATTTTTATTTTGCAATTCTCTGTGAAGAAAAACTATCCAGATTCTTGACTTCACTTTTGCAAACTCCAAAACTCCCAAACATGCACAAAAATCCCTCTAGACACAAAGGAAAATTAACATGGGCAATGTTGTGCTGCAAACCAAAGCGGTGCAACAATAGTCACCCAAGAGCAAAATGTCATCATCATTATTTTGTTAAACATCCACAGCAAAATGATCACCAGAGACACAGTTACAACACTTCAGAAAGAAAGGCGAAAAAAACGACCGTATGTTCTGCCCTACACCCAACCAAATTTATTTGGTCAATCAATCCCGCCAATGCAGCATCCACATGAAGAGAAAGTTACAACTTGCAAAATTCCAAGAGAAAAAAAACAGCTCTTATCTACACAGTAAGCTCCTGATTGCGGTGTCTATAAAAGAATTTAGTTCCTGAAATGTTGATCTGCGGCGACGGTATACTTTTTCTGAACTACAGCAAGAACATCTTATGCTTCACCAAATATCACTACCATCTCTGAAGTAAATAACCAGAGAAACATCACTGGATAATCAATGATCCACAAACTAAAAGGAGACGAGGTAGGATTTTTTTTCTCGAAACGGAGGCAAAAGATTTGCCTCATCCATTAAATAAGGAGAGAATAGAGTTTTACAAGAGCCTACACGAACGTCATGGCAATTATTCGCGTAAAACAATAAGCCCTAGTTTCTTGGCACTGGCGGTAACCCATAGGTTGGCCTCCTCGACGATGTTTTTGAGGAGAACTGGCGGAGGGGTGCTCTTGTGACGGAACACCCTTGCGTTTCTCTCGTTCCAAATAGTCCACGAGACGAGCATGGTGAGGGAGGCCAGGGTGCGTCTGTTGGGAGTTCGCATGACGGTCATTTTGTCCCACCACCGCAAGAGGGACCCCTCATTGATCCAAGAGGAAGTGTCCATGTGCAGCAGCCCAAATTTGGCAAAGATCAATCGCCAAAGCCTAATAGAGAAGCGGCAGTTGACAAGAAGGTGAATGCCCGATTCCTGCACCCTCGTGCAGAGGGCAGAGACCACAGTTGTCTCAACCCCGCCGCGCCAACCGGTCAGCAGTCCAGATCCGGTCTTGCAACGCAAGCCATGCAAAGAATTTAACCTTAGGAGGGGGCCCAAGCTTTCCAAATCATGCATGAAGTCCAGGGGAGAGCGGGTCATGCCAAGGAATTGCGCCTTATACGCGCTTGCCGTCGAATAGACCCCATCGACAGAGTGCTTCCAAATGATGTCGTCGTCGACAAGAGCATCCAGGCGGATGTCCCTCACAAGCAACCAAAGGGAGAAGAACTCGCGGATATGGTCAGCAGAGATGATAGTTCTAGTCTTGATCTTCGTCATCCAAGCGTTCCCGTCAAGGGCCTCGCGCACCTTCCAGTTCTTTCTTCGAGAGGCTGCATGAATCCTTGGGGCGACGTCCTTGGGCTTAATGCCACACAACCAAGGGGAATCCCAAAAAGGCGCTTTTGCCCCATTTCCAACAGTGATGGTGGAGGAGGCATAGAAGAAATCGAGGTCCTGTTTGGTGCACGGGTTCCCTAGGCCAACCCACAGCTTGTTGGGTTCTTTCCATTCATACCAAGGCCACCGGAGTCATAAGGCCCTCGCAAATTTGTCGGTGTTTAGGACCCCAAGCCCTCCATAAGCCTTAGGCCGGCAAATGACATCTTAATTGACTTTGCACTTTGCGCCAGTCGTTCTATCCGAGCCCGACCAAAGGAATGATCTCTCAATCTTGTTGAGGTTGGCAAGGGTGCCCTGAGGCACGATGAGAGGCGTGATGGAGAAAACCGCTTGGGAGGTGATGACAGATCTGACGAGGGCCGTCCGACCGATAGTGGTGATGTTCCTCCCATCCCAAGCCACCAATTTACTGGCTGCTTTGTCCTCTAGATATTGGAAGTCGACCTTCTTGAGCTGCCGAACAGAGAGCGGGAGGCCCAAGTACTTAATCAGGAAGGTGGAGCGGGTTGCCGGCATACTCTGGAGGATGTGCCCAAGAGGAAGGTGGCTGCAATTGATGGGCACGACGGAGCTCTTGTGAAGGTTTGTGCAAAGGCCTGTGACCTCCCCAAAGCCTCGAAGGTGACCGAAAGGTTGTCGATGTCCCTCTTAAAAGGGGCCATAAAGATGGCCGCGTCATCCGCATAGAGGGAGGTTCGCATCATGGCCCCGCGACCACGGATCTTGCGAATGATGCCTTTGCGTGTTGCAAGGTCGAGGAGTTGATGGAGAGGGTCAATCGCAAGGACAAATAGCAGCGGGGAAAGAGGGTCCCCTTGCCGGAACCCGCGGCCGTGCTTGAATTCAATTTTTCCTCTCTTTGTTTTTCAGAATGAATACAGTAAAATCCAAACTAACTCAGTTCTGAGTGTGAAGAAATACTACCTTATTTTACTACCCCACTTCTCCAATCTTATCCTTTTCTGTTTTGTTTTGTGTTTTGCAGATCTGAATACAAATCCAAATTCTTCTGCATTTGGTTTCTTCAGTCACCAAATCTTGCCAGTGCAGTAACCCAGCAAAAAAGACCGGTTCTTATTTAGTACATAGTACTCCCTCCGTTCCGATTTACTCGTCGTGGTTTTAGTTCAAATTAAACTAAAACCACGACGAGTAAATCGGAACGGAGGGAGTAGGTTTCTGTGATCAATGAATTCAGTTTCCAAACGATATGATCAATGTAGTGCTGCTGTGGTAACCAACGCCTAGTTCTCAACCACGCAAAACAACGCCGAAAATGTCCATTGGATCTGACAGGAATCCCATGAAGAAACTAAACCGGTCAAAACTGTCGCCGTGTGAGCTGCTAAACATCTTCATGCAGACACTGATGAGCTGCGAATTTGCACATTTACCTGGTCTACGAACGATATAATATGGACAAAGAAGAAGCAGAAGCATCCAAAGCGCATCTGGTGTAGTGGTATCATAGTACCCTCCCACGGTACTGACTAGGGTTCGATTTCCTGGATGCGCATTTTTCTTAATTTTATTTTTTTTCAAATTCAGGTCCTACATCTGAATCGGCTTAATTAACACTAATTTTTCAGATAAAATAGTGGAAACATCATGGTGAAACTGTCACCATGTAAGCTACAAAAATCTTCATCCAGATAAAGCTGAACTGGAAATTAGCACATTCACCTGGTCCTTTTCTTTGGCTCTAAAATAGAAGCAACAGAACCAGGTTCCACTATGATGAACAGAAACACAAAGACATGGAAGAACAACCTTGCACAAAAATCATTAGAGCTCCCAATTACTGAAAGTCAATCACTAGAGCTCATAACAGTACAGAAACCAACAGCCAAGCTCTTTCCGGAAACGAAGTTCATCCTTGCCCAAGAACAAAAACAATAGTCGTATTGAAGTAGTAATCAGACACATAACAGTGGTAGTAGCAGTGATCACATTACTTGCCACCATAGTAACAATCAGACATAAAACTATGCCGCTGAGCACCAAATCACATGCAGTTTCTGAAATGTGCCTAAGAAAAGACATCTCCATACAAAGAACTGCAGAGGCCGGGGGTTATCCTCCTTTTCAAAACCAAAAAAAATGTCCACACCAAAGAACAGGAGCGTCCAGGTGCGAAAATCAAGTGTGCACAGGACATGAAAGATCAAAAAATTGAGCTACATAAGTGAGTACCTGAACCAACAAATTCAGCAACAAAGATGCCATAACTACTTGTGAAGGAATTAGCATTTCAAAATGCAATCATGCCTTCCATGATTTTTCTAACAGTGCAAAATGAAAGTAAAAAATGGGAAGAACAGCAGAACACTTCCAGAGCATAGATACTCGATTGCACTGAGCATGAAAGATCAAAATAGGAAGCTACATAAGGGAGTACCTGAAGTAACCATTTCAGCAGCTAAAATGCCATAACTTCTCGCTAAGGAATTAGCATTTCAAGCTGCAACCTTGCCATTCGTCACTTTTAACAATGCAAATTCAAAGTGAACTAAGGAGAACAGTACAACAGTTCTATATAGCAATGGACACACCATTGTTCATAACATACATTTAACACAACGTTCAAGATAACATGACACAAATGAAACGATGATATTAGAGTACTACTTCAGAAATACAAAGTGTTCGGTTCTACTAGTAGTAGTACTAAAAAGTAAGAACATAGAACAGAATGCAAGGTTCATACAGATACATGATAGGTACTACCAGGGGCATAACAAATAACTACTCCAAACCATTAAGATGGAGCATGTCATCTTATAGCACCATGACGAATGGACGAGGCTCGTTGCTCACAGCATCTTCTTCTTGCGCCTCAAACAACGGGACTGAAATCATGCTCTCTTGGAAGCGATGCCAAGAAAGTGTCAAGCGGTTCTCATGCTCTTCGCTTTCTACATTTCCTAGAAACACACCATTAATGTCACAATGCAACAGACGATGAGGACGCTGCGCCATCAACAGCTCACGCTCATTGATCACAGCCAGCCTAGGGATAGATTTCCACAACTTAAGCGGTGGAGATGCCTCCAAAGTGACGCGGTCATGGTCGGTGCTGACATACAAAGCAAGGTTGTCGCCGGTATCCAATAATAACACGAAACTGCCCAATTGTGCTGGGCGGCTATCTGCCGGAATGTCTCGGCTATGGTGTCAAATACCGTTATGCTCCAACCCATTGCCCAGTGGAGGCTACCACGATGGTGGATCGGTGGATGGTTGGACCGGGCAGCAGGACACCAATCTTCTAAAACTGTCGGCCATTGGATGCGTCTTGGCTGGTCCGATCCCACGGTGAAGACAAAGTAATGAGGCTGCTCAACCTCAACAGCGGCGAATGGGAATAATGTCCCCAGGGGCGAGGCGTACGACACCCAGAGCACCCGGTATTCTTCAGATGGCTGGTGCCGGTACAAGCCGAGCACGTCGACTCCGGTGATGGGGCTGATGAACTGTTGTCGTGGAGGATGCGGCAGCGGGGCGCACTTGCGGGTGGCCGGGTTGCAGATGTAGAAATCTGAACCCCACCACAAAATGAGGAGCCCGTCACAGGTTATGAAGCGCATGCATGTATCTAGGCTTGCGTAACGGAGCAGGGGCCGTATCTTCTGACCACTCGAGGCGGAGGCGGAGGCTCCGGCGACGCGACTGATGCCCAGTTCGTGCTCGATGATGGGCAGCGAGGGCTGGCGGCGGTGGTGGCCGTGGATGAAGGCGTCGGTGGATGTGCCGCTGCGCCACGACCTGCGGACGGCGCGGCAGCGGAACACGTCCTTGACAGGCAGCCGGGCGAGGATCTCGTCGACGACGAGCCACTCCGGCAGGTCGTCCAACACGCTCGCGGCACGGCTGCCCGGCATGCTGGTTCCTCGCTGATACTAGCAAGTACGAGAAAAAAGGAAAGCAAAGATTAGCAAACAAAGCGACGGATTTGGCGCAAGAAATAAGTGCTCCGCCGATCTACCAGCTAGAGGAGCGGAGAGGAGAGAATGGACGGAGAGATCCGAGAGGATTTACTCTGCTTCGGAGCCGGCACGGTCGAGCGACGGTCTTCCTCGGATGCAAGGAAGAGGACGGGCGGTGTGAAACTGGATCGCGGTGCGCACCACTCTCTGCCAGTGCTGCCAGGTGCAAGCTGTGGAAGATGGGACTGGACGAGCAGAAAGTAGCTCCTGTGCTGCTGCTGCTGCTGCTGCGTAGGGTGGAACTGATGAGGGGAGAGAAGAAGCGCTCGTAAGATAGATGGACAGATGCGTTCAGACCCAGTTCCTGCACCAGTGACCTGCAGAACCATTAACCCCGTTCAACACGAGATAAATTAAGATCGAGGCCATCATAGTAAACCTCTTTTTTTCGACAAGGATGGTTCATGGTTGTGAAGGTTCACACCAGAAACACAAAAGACCCCAAATATAATAAAAGTTATATCGAGAACCTTGGACCATCGAACACCACTTCTGCATCCGGAAAGACGGTCTGACTTTGTCGACGACAGCGAAAACGTTTGTGCACGTGCCCCTAAGGACCAGTGCCCTTGAGCTGCAGTCAGTGGCGGAGGACGGAAAAAATTTAAGGTGGGGCGAACCTTGCGTTGACAACCGTCGCGACAACACACAGCAATGCCGCTGCACCCACGGCTGGGCCTTGTGTAGCCTCCGCTGCTACGGTTGTTTGCCCGACTCAATGGCCACTATCGCTAGGGTTGGTTGCTCGCTCGCGTGGGTGCAGTGGCGGAACCATGATTAAAGCAACCCCGGAAAAAAATTCGGTGAAATAACTTCGCCACTTCTATAACTACGAAAAATACCTAATAAAATTCTCATAAATTACCACATACGCTTTTTTTACAAAACAAGCTCAATTTCTTAATAAATCTATAATCTGAACTCAATGCATAACAATCAAACATGAAATTAATTGCATATAGAAATGCTTCAATTTAGGCTGTGAACGACGGCGGCAGCAGGGCGGCCTAGACTCGCGAAGGATGGCCAGAGCCAAGAACCGGCGGTTGGAAGGCCGAGACGGCGGCAGTGACCAGCAATTAGGGAAGCGGCCGGCGACGCTCGGGTTGGACTGGAGCGCCTGGTGCGTTCGCACAGAGGAGTCGAGTCGGGAGTCGTGCGTGGATCGGTTGATGCTGCCATGCTTGGGCAGTTGGGCCTTTCTTTTTCTGGGTTGTGGTGGACAGAAGCCGAGTCCCATACTACATGCCCTACTTTTCTATTCCAAAAAGAAAAACCAGCGTCCAGCGATGCATGCACGACAAGATGCGGGTGTACACAACAAGGCAGCGTAGCCGTATATAGAGGTGTTGCGCTAAATCAAGGTAGGGCGGGCGCACGACCTCGCCCTACCGAGTCCTCCGCCTGTGGCTGCAGTAGTCGCCGTTGAGCCCTTGAACTGATTTGAAGAACCTGATACCAAATCTCACTGTCGCGTATGCACGACGAGAAAAGCCTAACCTTGTCGAAGCTGAAAGGAATATGCGCCAAGCCTCCGTCCAATCCATCCTAAGAGACGAAGTTAAGGAGGATTAGAGCCCAAAAGACTGAATCGAAGAAGAAGAGCCGGAGCTTGTACATCGGTAAAAGGCAAACTACACGAAGAAAAACACCTAGGGCCATAGATGGGTATATTATTGCAACTTCAACATTCTTAAGTTATTTCTGATATCTATTTTTTTAGAAAAAAAGAATGACCCCCGGCCTCTGCATCTGGAAGATGAAACGGATCCATCCATCAATCTACTCTACTAGTTCGTGTCCTCCACGTCGTTTCTGTCAAAGCGATGCTTTTCCTTCTCCTCCCTCATCAATTCCAGCCTACGCAGCAGCAAACCTAAAAAGCTACCACCACAGCTCGTCTAGTCCCATCGGCCGCTTGCAAGTTTCCCACCACCCATCCTCCTCCTCCTTTACTACGCCTGCTTCGCCAAGAAGACTCCGCGCCCGCTCATCGCCTTCTTCCCCTCATGTTGTCTTCCAACCAAGACAAGATTTCAGCCGTGCGTTGTGGCCGGTGAGTCTCCTTCGCCCCCATTTTGTCTTCCTTTTTTCACTTTCTCATTCGACCCACTGCTTCGCCACCAGATCGTCAGTCCAGAGACGCCGCCGGGAACGGAACACCGTCGCGACGCCGCCGGAAATCGCCGCTCCAGAGTAAATCCTCTCGGCTCTCTCCTCCCATTCTCTCAGTTTAGCAGACAGATCGCCGAAGCGGTTCTTTTATAAAGGCCGCTCCGCACGGATGAAACTGCTGTAGCTTCAGCTCAATAGAATGCCCCTTTTTAGATCTGTATAAATTTTACAGTAAGTAGCTTTTTACCTTTCAGATACGTGTAGATGTTACGGAGGGAGTACAACAAAATTTTAGATCTGATTCGTTGCCCAGCACGCACACCTGACACCTGCACACAAATGCATGCATGTCTTGGCGTCAAATGGCGCGACAATTTGTTAGTGCACGGTATTGGGAACAACAAGTTCAAACACAAACATCGATCCACTTGCATAGATCTGAAGATCCACCATAAAAAAGATTGACCAAAGTAATGGCAGCAAGAATCGGCTGATAAATCTAACGGTCCACCATAAAAAGGGGAGAGTGACCAAACTCGGAAGTTTCACCACAGTGATTTTTAGTAAATCACGTTTCTTCTTCATGTGCCATACTAATGCATGTTTGCTTCTTCTTTTTTTCTTAACAGCTACGCGTAGCAATCAGCATGCCGAAAAGCAGCGGCGTGACCGTGTTCGACGACCTGCCCGAGTGGCTTGTCGTTGACGAGATCCTTGTCCGGCTGCCGGCCAAGGATGTACTCCGCTGCCGTGCCGTCCGCAAGTCGTGGCGCGGCGGCACTTCCACCAACGCGTTCATCCTCAACCACCACCGCCACCAGCCCTCGCTCCCCATCATCCGAAACACGGAGGGCATCTATCGCCATGTCGGATCCCCTACTGATCAAAAGATACAGCGTGTCCTCCGGCACGCAGATCCCTTTACAAACGAGATGACTGTATGTCATGCTGCTTGTGATGGCCTCCTCATCCTGGAGAAGCAATCCAATTTCTACATCTGCAACCCTACCACCCGCAAGTGTGCTTCCCTGCCACATCCTCCAGAATGGTCACGCACCAGCGCCATCAGCGTAGTCGGCTTCTACCGGCTCCACACATCTGGAGAACACCGTGTTCTCTGGGTGTCATACTCAAAACAAGTGTCGTACTTGGTATTCATTGGGGCTGCCGTCTCAACTGAGTTGCCTGATTACTTCGTACTCACAGTGGGATCGGACCAGCCAAGATGCATCCAATGGTCGATAGTTTCAAAACATGGATATCCATCTACCCTGTCCCACATTTCTCCACCAGTGCATAATCGTGCTTGCCTGCATTGGGCAACAGGCTTCAGCATAACGGTATTTGACACCGTAGCCGAGACATTCTGGCAGATGAGCCGCCCAGCACAGTTGGGTGATAAGGTGTCATTGTTGGTTATGGGCGGTTCCCTTGCCTTGTGCTGCACCACCAATGACTGTGTCAATTTAGATGTTTGGGTGTTGCAGGACTATGATGCTGAGACCTGGGGCTTTCAGTACCGGTTTAACTTGTCAGCAATGGAGGCATTGCCACCGTTTAAGTTTGACTTCAATACTCTCCCTAGGATGGCTGTGATCAATGAGCGTGAGTTGTTGATCGAGCAGTGTGTTGGCCGTCTGTTGCATTGCGACATTGATGGTGTGTTTTTAGGATATGTGGGAACCAAAGAGCCTGGGAAGCACTTTATGCTAACTATGCAGCGCCTCCAAGAGAGCATGATTTCAGTCCCATTGTTTGAGGCGCAGGAAGAAGATGCTGTGAACAAGGAGCCTCCATTCGTCATGGTGCTATAAGATGCCAGGCTCCATCTTAATGATTTGGACTAGCTGTTTGCTGTGCTTATGGAATATCTATGCTGTACGAACTTTTTAGTACTAGTAGAACCGAATTGTATGTCTGAAGTAGCGGTTCGTCACTTGGTGCTTGTTGTGCTATCTCGAGCGTCATGTTGATGTTGTAAACAATGGTGTGTCTATGCTGTTGCTATATAGTACTGTTATCGTGTTCATGTTCACCCCTGTTGACTTTCAGTTTGCGTTGTTATTATTAAGGCATGGTTGCAGTTTGAAATGCTGATTCCTTCGTGAGAATTTGTGCCATTTTGGTTGTTGAAATGGTTAGTATTTCAGTTACTCCCTTCGGTGGCTTTTATTTGGATCTTTCATGTTCAGTGCAAGCTTTGGTCCTGCTGATTTCGGCAACTGGCCGCTCCTGTTCTTTGTGTGGAGATGACTTTTACATTAGCCATATTTCGGAAGCTGCATGCCATTTTGGTGCTCAGCAGCATGGTTTTGTGTCTGATCGTTACTACAGTGGCAAGTGATTTAGATAATACTATCACTGTTATGTGTCTGATTTGCTACATCAATACGACTACTGTTTCTGTTTTCTGGCAAGTACGGACTTTGTTCCATTGACTTCCAACCATTTCGGAGAAAAGAGCTTGGCTTTTGGTTTTGTTTCCAGTTTGTTTTTGGGGGGTAGTAGGAATGAATTAGTTATGAACTTGATTGATCGGCTTTGACCAGTTGGTATATAAATCTTGTAAGTATTGCTAGCTGGGCTTTTTCTTTGCTGCTGCTTCAGTGACCGGATTTGTGTTGGCTGGCGTTATTTTTCTGTAAGGCTGCTGTTACATGTCTTTGTGTTTCTGCTCATCATAGTGGAACCTGGTCTTGTTCCTTTTATTTTACCCAAAACAATGGATCAGGTACATAGCTTGCCTGGTCACAGATTCACCATGATGTTTCCATTATCTATCTTACAAAAATGTTGATATTTTGGCCCATTCAGACAGTGAAAAAGAACTTAAACTTATATAAAAAAAGAAAAAAAGAAGTGCGCATCCAGGGAATCGAACCCTGGTCAGTACCGTGGGAGGGTACTATGATACCACTACACCAGATGCGCTTCCGTGGTGTTTAGTATTCGCATTCTAGTATTAAATCTGCAAAGGAAAAAACATAGAAAAAAAGGAAAAATGGAGAAGTGGGGTATCGATCCCCATACCTCTCGCATGCTAAGCGAGCGCTCTACCATCTGAGCTACATCCCCTTTTGTTATTCTTGTCCGACTCGTGCTTACTTCTTCAATGTGCAGGACCTTTTTTCCCCCTTTGCAGAGGCGGACCTCATGTTTGTGTTTGTGTTTGTGCTCGAGCACCAACCAGAAAAATAAATCAAAAAGGTCTGAAAAATATGACGAGCCAAAGACTTAGAAAAAAGATTATAACACAAATTAACTTCTGAGGTTTATTGAATATAAAAAGAAAATAAAAATGTAGTGGCCGATGCTCTCTCAAGGAGGGATGCCACTCATACTATCAATTGTCATCCCATCACCACTATTGTCCTTGATTGGCTGGATGATATCAAGCAGAGTCATAGCTGATGCTGACAAACACTAAGTTGTATACTATCGCAACGAGAATACCTCGCTGACCGAGACTAGTCTAGAGCGCGCAACGACATCGGACACAACTAGGTTGAAGTAGATATCATGCCCTCATCTTCCGGTGGCTTACCCACGGTGACCATCTTGTCGCCTGAGTACTTTCAACTTGTTCATGTAGTCGAAGATGGATGGAGCCCTTGTGTGTAGTAGCTAGGGCATTGCGGGTGTTTATGATGCAAGCTTTAATTTGTCTATGTCGAGAAGATGCCCTCAATGGCCTTCAATGTGTGCCGCGATAGGTTGGGTGATGACCGCTGCAAGCATGCCGCGAGAGAGCTACGTGGGTGTTTACAAAGTAAGTTTTATCTAAGTCAGGAAGATGTTCCAAATGGCCTTCCATGTGGGCAACACAATCGGCTGGGTGATGACCACTGCAAGCATGTTGCAGGAGAGCTAGGGCGATGCATGTGTTTACGGAGCGAGTTTTATCCGAGTTAGCCATGACATTGGTTGGATGCAACACACTAGATGGATACAAAGTGAAATGGCTCGTGATACCATGTGAGATTTTGTGTAAGCGTTTGTACCTCCCCAAGGAGGCTATGTGGATTGTATTTATAACACTATACACATGCAATAAATCTTCCCAGATCACGGCTTTGATAGCTGAGGGAACTGGTTTAAACTATGTGCAATACCTTATCTCTATGAATCAAGTTGTTCTTATTGTAACTGCAAGATTGTATAGGTAGATTGTAACGAATTCTAACACAAGAAGTTGCCTTTGACGTTGATCCCACTCCTCAATTCTTTCTCCACAATGGCATCCTCAAGTACAACAATAGGTTTTATGTTGGTACATTAGATGTACCAACGGAAACAAGTTCCATTCTTCTACATTAGGTGGTCATTCGGGATAAGAGCTACTTATCGCAGGATCAAAAGGATTCTCTATTGGCAAAAGCTAAAAGCTATAGTTGAAACATTTGTCCCTCAGTGCCCTAGTTGTCAAACCACAAAATTTGAACATATCCATCCTCCCAGTAAACTTTAACATCTATCATCTCCTCCCATTGCTTGGTCTCACATTACAATGGACTTTATCACTTGTGTTCCCAAATCTGAGGAAAGAAGTAATATTAGGAGTAGTGGTTTGTGTGAAAAGTATGCTCACTTCCTACCATTAGCACTCCCCTACACTACTCAGAGTGTCTTCCAGGTTATGACGGACAACGTCACGGAGTTGCATAGCATTCCTTAAACCTTTGAGTTAACTCTATCAAGAACTTTTCAAATGTGTGAAGGTGGAATGGTGTGAACGATGTAACAACACAACATCATACCCTGCAAACTGACGACCAATAAAAAGAGTTAACCAATGCGCTAAGTCTCCTATCTGCGTTGCATGGTTTTCGAGGAGCCAAAACACAGGGTGAATTGGCTCCCACTAGCTGAACCGTGGTACAATAACTCCTACCACTTCTCACTGAAAACAACTCATTTTGAGGCCTTATATGGTTATAAACCTCCCCAAATGACCATTTATGACAGTGAACAAATGGTTGCTCAGTTCAGAACAAATAATGAATGAGCCTAGAGCAGAATGAAATACTTCACAAAAATGAAAAAGGAATGAAAGATCTTTCTATACGGGTGATCATGTTTGCCTAAAGATCCAGCCTTATTGTTAAAATTATTTTGGATTGAGAGGACATCTCAAACTTTGATCCAAATCTCATGGTGGATCTAAGATTTGGGCGTAGAAGCGACACATGTCGCCTCAACGATGCCTTCAAGAAGGAAGCAATGCTCGCAGGCACTGCCGTCGTCTGCCCTGGCCAGTACCGGAAGCAAGACCATCCAACACTATGTCATCGCCTCATGCCCGACCGAGACCCAACTAGACCGCCGCCACTTGAAGGAAGATACTGAAGAACTGAACACTTGTACGACAAATGTGCAAGTTCAGATAACAGACAAAGACAGGGAAGACCTACAAGCTTGGCCTTTGGTTGGTTTTGTTTCCAGGTTCTTTTTTGGAAACAGGGATTGATTGACTTTCACCAGTTGCGAGAATAAGGTTGGTGGTATAAATCTTGTAACTTGTAGGGTCCTTCTTTGCTGCTGCTCTATAACCGGTTGTGTTGGCTGGCATTATTTTGATGTTACATGTCTCTGTTGTTGTTCATCATAGTGGAACCTAGTCTTGTTCCTTTTACCCCAAAAAAGGACCATGCAGTTGAACCTGGTCTATTTTGGTTCAACAATGTGCTAATTCCCAGTTCATCTTTGTTTGGATGAGGATCTGTAGTTTGCATGGTCATAGTTTCACCATGATGTTTCCATTATTTATCTAATAAATTGCTGATATTTTTGCCGATTCCAATGGCAACAGTTCCCACAGAAACAAAACAAAATGTACAAAAACTTTAAAGGTACAAAAAAATTCAGAAAAAGATTTATCTTCTTGTGCCAAACAATGCTTTCCGCACTACTCCCTTCTCCCTAAAACTGTGATGTTTTTAAGAAAGGAAATCATTGGCATGTGGATTAGTGAAGTATTTCTTCACAGGACCTTGGATGACTTGGAAGACTAGAAAGCAGGTACTATAAGGAGCTGGTACTGAGAAATTTTATAGAGCCAAATACAGAGTTTGTTGATCAGTGTGTCTGCAACATGCATGATGTTCTACACTCGTTTGCTCAATTTGTGGCTAGAGATGAAGCACTAGCAGCTCACAGTGGAGAAACTAATATTTTTACTAAATTTACTGAATATGAGTTGCTATAATTATTTGATAATTATAGTGGGGATGATGCTTTTCTTTCTACAGATAACCGTAGAAACCGTAGAAACTGCTAGTACTAAAATTTGCACAAATAATTATCAAATAAAACTACAAAACTCACTACGGACACATAAAAGAATAAAAATTCATGCTACACCATTACAACTTAAGCTCAAGTTTAGCTAGCACAAAGATAGGAACTTATGGGCTCTGCGCTACAAAAAATCTGAATTCTCAAGTTGTCATGTCTGAAGCCAAGACACTTTTGAAGAAAATGAGTTGCAAGGCGATGATCAGTAGTCCTGCTAAGGTCTTTTCCTTCACATCAACACTAGGTACCGATGTAGGCCAAACTACAAATAAAAGTGAGGAAGTTAGAATCAGTTCACAGTACAATAGTTTCAGAAAACTAACACTTGATCTGTGCATTGTGTCATTGCCGAACATACAACTTATTAGTTATGCTAACATTTGAACTTCAAGTGATTTGCCATAGTTATGAAGAACATCCAGAGAATTGATATTTGCCAAACTTCATAATGAGTATGAGGAGCATGCACAGAATATATTGACAACAAAAATCAAAAGAAAGAAGCTTCTTTGGGCACATCCAACACAATAAAACCATGGAGCAGATTCAGGGATTTAAACTTAGACAACAATATCATAACAGAGAAGGTCGCCCAAGCAAGGTCGTTCCTGCTACCATTGCAAGTGCAGTTCCATAACCAGTGGATTGCAGATAATTAGATCAGGACAAGTAACATTCAAATGCTTCCTTACAAGAATTCAATACAGTTCATGCATTCTGATGATCAGATCACATCAATACACCAAAATGAATTAGGAGAATACTGGAAAAAAATCCATTCTGTGAAGAAAGACTCTTGGAACAAAGTACTACACCACATAGTATTTTGAAACATGGAAAATTATAGTTTGACCATGTCCAGCTAGGTTTACATGATGGTTCCAAGTGAATAACAATCACCATTATTAAGACGAAAATGAACACCCAAAAAGCAACAGTTTATTTGAATACAACATACAGAACTACAGAGAGGGCAGGCCTGAAACATGGAAAATTATAGTTTGACCATGTCCAGCTAGGTTTACATGATGGTTCCAAGTGAATAACAATCACCATTATTAAGACGAAAATGAACACCCAAAAAGCAACAGTTTATTTGAATACAACATACAGAACTACAGAGAGGGCAGGCCTGGCGCAGTGGTGAAGTCCTCCCCACTTGTGCCAAGAGGTCCTGGGTTCGAACCAGCCTCTCTGCATTGCACTTTGCAAGGGTAAGACTAGGTTCCTATAATCCCTCCCCAGACCCCACCTTGTGTGGGAGCTTCTATGCACTGGGTCTGTCCTTTTTTAACATACAAAACTACAGAATACAGATGCAAACACCAGCCCTATTTGGATTGAATGTAATTTTGTGTGCTCTCCATTATTTAGAGCTCAACGTAACAACACACACTAATATATATAGATTCCTCACCAAATCATAAACTGGTTTAAATTTCCATTTGACGAATCTCTTCCATTTGATGAAGCAATGACACAAAGAAAAGATCCGTAAAATCTGCTACGCCTCGAACATACACTAAAATTGGTGGCACAGAAAAAGTCATCAGGCATGATGCAAGTAGGATAAAAAATGAAATATGGCCAGAGATTACTAGCTTATGCAAGGAGCAAATTGGTGCGAGGCAAATCTGCAATCTGCATCGATTTAGAGAAGGGCTGGCCGAGACTTGGGCCAGTTAGGGCTTCAACAGAGGGGCAGAGGACTGACTCTGTAAGGCAATTATTTCGTGTATATTCAGAGAAGATAATTATCAGAAGAGTATTAGAATAACTAATCGCTGGAATCTGTATCGTGTTAATGGAAGGGTTGACCGAGACTTGGGTTAGTTGGGGCTTCAGCAGAGGCGTGTAGCACTGTAAGGCCATGGTTGCAACTTGCGAGTATATTCAGAAAACCTGTCAATTCAAGATGATTAGATCAACTAGTCGAAAATCAGCGCACCCACACATTCCAAAGTAGTAAATTTTGTCATGATAATTGAGTATCATATTCTGAACTTGACATTCAGAATTTGATCCAGCTACAGTTACTCCACAGCCTCTGTTACCTAAACTTAACACTTGAGGGTTCAGCTTTTAAAACTGAACTTGACACTTGGCAATCATGACTGAATACCATGCATGATGCTGAATGATTAACCGGCTTTCTTAGCTCACACTGCACACAAACTTGTGCTTTTGTTCACCAGTATAGCCGTGTTCAACAAGTTCGCGGCGATATGAATAGCTCATACCATACGTATAGTCATGAATTGATCTGAAAGTAGCCCTCCAATATCTTTGCCTACTAGTCTATTAATTGTGATTCAATTATATGGTGGCTGCTGAACCGGTCAACGGTTACTCCAATCATCTCTGGAATAAGTACACGCTAACACTGACACTGCTTGTGCATTGCTGCCTTTGTATGCAAATTAGTTGTCTTAACTAATACAGTAATTTCTCTCTCCAACTTCTGCTTTTTTTACTTTGAGAAAGGCAGAACACAAGAAAACGTGAGGTGGATTCCTATTAACCAGTGAAGTAAATTTTCTCTCTGGCGTTGGAAATTGCTCTTAACCAAAACTTTTCTATTATTGATTCTCAAGGAAGTTCATCCTACTGTAAGCCTAAATTCTGCAACTCATGAGCAACCCCACTGGACTCAGATAAATTTTAGGAGAGCGATAAAAGACCTGAAGGAAATGGAGCATGTTAAAATCCATAGCTCTGGTAAAAGGATGCCCTTCCCACACAGCAGGTCAGTAGCCAAGCAAGCTCATCAAGTCACAATTCATATGATAAATTCAGAGATGCCACTTGCCATCATTCAGTATGGCTATGATGAGAACCATGAATAGTGCCAGAAGAACAAACCTGCAACCATAAAAGACAGCAAGGTACCGGTGGTGAAATACTGTCATGATTACCTACTATTGGATTTGCTGCTGCATTCTTACCACTATCCGTATGGTGATGCAAACGGCAAACATTTGCAGCCAAGTAGTACAAATCGACAGAACTCTTGTAGTAGAAGAAAACAGGGGAACTTCAGCTGAACTTTAGTGTGTAGTTCATCATGCACTGCAAGATGGAGAACACAACACAGAGGCCAGGCTCCGTGCGCTGTCGACGCAGACCTGGCAGCGTCCGTCGTGTCCAACAGCACGTCCCCGCAGGTGCCCAACAAAATCCAAACAAAGACAATGAACATTAATGATTGCAGGAAGTGCATAGAAAATCCATAGTTTTGATATATAACTATATAAGACAAGATTATTTTTTGCATACAACTGTATCTCATTGCATAGCAAAACTTTTCTATTAAGATTATTTACCCTAACATCTTAATATTTCAAGGTTTTAACAAAAGAACATATAGTTTAGGAATGAACAGGCTACATGAGCATGAGAAAACATTTATACACATTACTACATAAAAGCAAGATATATCTAACTACATGAGCATGAGAAAACTTCATTATCAGTTGTTTGACTTTAATAAAAAGCAAGATATATCTAACTCTTGTGCGTCTTTGGAGGTTCCTTGGTTGATTTTGCCATGGTAGGATAAGCACGAATGGTAGCATGAACCTTCTTGTGCAGTGCTTCCATGCCATCGGCCGCAATATTCTTCTTGATGTACTCACTGAAGTGAGATTGGTACTTCTTAGATTCCTCATCAGCTATTGACTGCAATAAGGGTAGGGCAGAAGTTAAAACGAGATTCAGTAAGCTGCTTCAGAAATAAGAACAAAGCACACTGCTTTAGGATACTTTATATGGGTGAATCTGGCCCAGATATATCTTCCAGAAAGAATTCATGTATACAACAACGATAGCCCTAGGGAATGAAGAAATGGCATTATAATACCACGAGGCCAATGGATCCAACTCACCTTCATGTAGTCCGCAACATGACCTTCATAGATGTATTTTGCGGTGAATCTCAGCGCCCAGCTGCTTCTTATCGTTCTTGAAGCCAGCAAATCTCTTGTCACTGTGCGCAATATCAAGACCACCATCCAAAGCTCCCTGCAGTAGCCCAGAGACTGAAGCGGGTCTCAAACAGATACAACTGCATGCTTAGAACCCCCTAAATATAGAATAAAAGAAACACACCAACAACAGGCAATAAATGTAGTGCAAGATCAGGCATACTTCCAAGTCCATCAGTAAGCCTGCCGCAGAGCGATGGATCAAACAACACTGTAAGTAAGCTATATATTTTTCTTGGCTTTCCCTGTTTACCAACTACACCCTTTAAAATGTCTATTATTTAGATTTCTAACCTATCCAGCAAAATTATCAATCGTGCATTCAAGATTTGTAGGTAAACAAAATAAAGGAGACTTTTCACCACAAATCTCATCTAGCCACAAATCATAGCATCAGAATAAGAGAACAAAGTTTAACAAAGTGACAACACAAAAGAAAATTAAAGCATTACAGCAGCAGCTCACCATGGCAATCCTGAAAAGCAAAGACTTGTTAGTGTAGAAGAGGTACGTGAAACCCTCTCTGCCTGATCTTCCTACTCTTCCTCGCGACTGCAGATGAAAAGAAAAGCAGTGAACTTGAGGTCCAGATCTCAGATTCATACATCCAATTTGAGAACTAAAACCAACTAATACAGCTGCGGGAGCCCAAATAGTTCTGCATACAAGAATCTTTATTTCCCCATAAGAAAACTTCTCCATACCAAGTTGTATATTCTTTGACACTTTCAATGGGAAAAATATTCAGCAATAAAATTGGTCATTGAAGCTAAAGCACCATTCACCCATGCTACAAGAACATAAATTAGTATCAGAGTTCTAACATCAAATGTAGGTGTAGTCCATTGATAAGCTAACTACCTTGAATACCTAGCAATTTAAAATATATGCTTGAATGAAGCTGCAGAATGAGACAAAAAAGGGAGACAGGAGTGAGAGCTGAGGTGGAGGCAAACCTGAACCGCCTCGGCATCCTTGCTTCTGCTCCTCCTGTGCCAGGAAGGAGAGGGTTGCGGGGCGTAGGAGATGCATGGAGTCACCATTGTGCACAAGCTGCAGATGTTGACGCCCATCTTCTGAGGCCACCGCACCACCGCACTGCACATGCTCCTCGAGGAAGAGGCGGAGCGCGGCCATAAAATTTGGTTAAAGATCATAGTCCGCTAACTATATCCAAATTGTTTCAAATTTATTGAAGGTTCATTTATCCACCAATATAATAATCACCATGCTCATCTATTAGACCTAAAATCTCATAATCCACCAAACATCTTTGACTATCTTCTTAAGACACAATCTCCTAACTAAATCCAACTAAAATCTCATAAATCACAGAAAAATTTGGTTCAATATCACAATCACCTAACTAAATCCAAATTGTTCAAGATTAATTAATACACCGAACATCTTTGACTATCTCCTCAAGATCACAATCAACTAACTAATCCATTAAAAATCTCATAATCCATCATAAAATTTGGTTCAAGATCACAATTGCCTAACTAAATCCAAAATTTTCCAAGATCCAAGAGAAGAAAGATTGCTTCAGACGCCTATACCTGGATAGGAGTGCAGACAACATAAAGAAGTACAAGATGGCGAAGAAGGCCGCAAAGCGAGCTGTTGGTGAAGCAAGGGGTCAGGCATATGAGGACCTCTACCAACAGTTAGGCACGAAGGAAGGTGAAAGGGACATCTATAAGATGGCTAAGATCCGGGAGAGGAAGATGAGGGATATTGGCCAAGTCAAATGCATCAAGGACGGAGCAGGCCAACTCTTGGTGAAGGACGAGGAGATTAAGCATAGATGGCGGGAGTACTTCGACAAGCTGTTCAATGGGGAGAATGAGAGTTCTACCATTGAACTGGACGACTCCTTTGATGAGACCAGCATGCGTTTTGTGCGGCGCATCCAGGAGTCTGAGGTGAAGGAGGCTTTAAAAAGGATGAAAGGAGGCAAGGCGATGGGCCCTGATTGTATCCCCATTGAGGTGTGGAAAGGTCTCGGGGACATAGCGATAGTATGGCTAACCAAGCTTTTCAACCTCATTTTTCGGGCAAACAAGATGCCAGAAGAATGGAGACGGAGTATATTAGTACCAATCTTCAAGAACAAGGGGGATGTTCAGAGTTGTACTAATTACCGTGGAATTAAGCTGATGAGCCATACAATGAAGCTATGGGAGAGAGTCATTGAGCACTGCTTAAGAAGAATGACAAGCGTGACCAAAAATCAGTTTGGTTTCATGCCTGGGAGGTCGACCATGGAAGCCATTTTCTTGGTACGACAACTTATGGAGAGATATAGGGAGCAAAAGAAGGACTTGCATATGGTGTTCATTGACTTGGAGAAGGCCTATGATAAGATACCGCGGAATGTCATGTGGTGGGCCTTGGAGAAACACAAAGTTCGAGCAAAGTACATTACCCTCATCAAGGACATGTACGATCATGTTGTGACAAGTGTTCGAACAAGTGATGTCGACACCGATGACTTCCCGATTAAGATAGGACTGCATCAGGGGTCAGCTTTGAGCCCTTATCTTTTTGCATTGGTGATGGATGAGGTCACAAGGGATATACAAGGAGATATCCCATGGTGTATGCTCTTTGCGGACGATGTGGTGCTAGTTGACGATAGTTGGACGGGGGTAAATAGGAAGTTAGAGTTATGGAGACAAACCTTGGAATCGAAAGGGTTTAGGCTTAGTAGAACTAAAACCGAGTACATGATGTGCGGTTTCAGTACTACTAGGTGTGAGGAGGAGGAGGTTAGCCTTGATGGCCAGGTGGTACCTCGGAAGGACACCTTTCGGTATTTGGGGTCAATGTTGCAGGAGGATGGGGGTATTGATGAAGATCTGAACCATCGAATCAAAGCCGGATGGATGAAGTGGCGCCAAGCTTCTAGCATTCTCTGTGACAAGAGAGTGCCACAAAAGCTAAAAGGCAAGTTCTACAGGACGGCGGTTCGACCCGCAATGTTGTATGGCGCGGAGTGTTGGCCGACTAAAAGGCGACATGTTAAACAATTAGGTGTGGTGGAGATGCGTATGTTGAGATGGATGTGTGGCCACACGAGGAAGGATCGAGTCCGGAATGATGATATACGAGATAGAATTGGGGTAGCACCAATTGAGGAGAAGCTTGTCCAACATCGTCTGAGATGGTTTGAGCATATTCAGCGCAGGCCTCCAGAAGCTCCAGTGCATAGCGGACGGCTAAAGCGTGCGGAGAATGTCAAGAGAGGGCGGGGTCAACCGAATTTGACATGGGAGGAGTCCGTTAAGAGAGACTTGAAGGATTGGAGTATCGACAAAGAGCTAGCTATGGACAGGGGTGCGTGGAAGCGTGTTATCCATGTGCTAGAGTCATGAGTTGGTTGCGAGATCTTATGGGTTTCACCTCTAGCCTACCCCAACTTGTTTGGGACTAAAGGCTTTGTTGTTGTTGTTGTTGTTGTTGTTGTTGTTGTTGTTGTTGTTACAAATTTATTTATCCACCATTATAATAACCAACATGCTCACCTACTAGACCTAAATTTACATAATCTAGCCGAACATCTTTTACTAGCTTGTCAAGATACCAATCACCTAACTAAATCCAACCAAAACCTCATAATTCACCGTAAAATTTGGTCAAAAGATCACAATCACCTAAGTAAATCCAAATTGTTCCAAACTAAATTAAATATTTATTCATCCACCAATATAGTAACCACCATGCTCATCTACTAGATCTAAAATCTCATAATCCACCAAACATCTTTGATTATCATCTCAAGACACAATCACCTAACTAAATCCAACTAAAATCTCATAAATCACAAAGAAATTTGGTTCAATATCACAATCATCTAACTGAATCCAAATTATTTAAGATTAATTAATCCATCAAAAATCTCGTAATCCACCATGAAATTTGTTCAAGATCACAATCGCCTAACTACATGCAAATTCCTCCATGTTTACTAAAGGCGCATTTATTCATCAACATAATAACCACCATGCTCACTTACTCTTCAAGACCACAGTCACCTAACTAAATCCAACAAAACCTCGAAATCCACCATGAATTCGGTTGAAAAATAACAATCACCTAACTAAATCAAAATTGTTCCAAACTAAATCAAAGATTTGTTTATCCACCAATATAATAATCACCATTCTCATCTACTAAACCTAAAATCTTATGTCCAGCAAATATCTTTGACTATGTTCTCAAGACACATTCACCTACTAAATCCACCTAAAATCTCATAACCCAGCATGAAATTCGGGTTAAATATCACAACCACCAAACTAAATTCAAATTGTTCAAAATTAATTAATCCACCAAACATCTAAGAATATCTTCTCAAGATCACAATCAACTAACTAATCCATAAAAAATCTCATAATCCACCATAAAGTTTGGTTCATCAAAGTCACCTAACTAAATCCAAATTGTTCAAAATTTATTAAAGATTCATTTATCCACCAATATAATAATCAACATGCTCACCTACTAGACCTAAATTCGCATAATTCATCGAACATTTTTTACTAGCTCGTCAAAATCACGCCCTCCTAACTAAATCAACCCAGAACCTTATAATCCATCATAAAATTAGGTTAAAAGATTGCAATCACCTAACTAAATTGAAATCGTTCCAAACTAAATTAAATATCTATTTATCTCACCCATATAATAATCATCATGCTCATCTACTAGACCTAAAATCTCATGATCCTCAAAATATTTTTTATTATCATCTCAAGACACAATCACCTAACTAAATCCAACTAAAATCTCATAAATCACAGAGAAATTTGGTTCAATATCACAAGCACCTAACTAAATCCATATAGTTCAGGATTAATTAATACACCGAACATCTTTGACTATCTTCTCATGATCACAATCAATTAAATCCATTGAAAAATCTCGTAATCCACCATGAAATTTGTTCAAGATCACAATCGCCTAATTAAATCCAAATTGCTCCATGTTTACTAAATAAGTCACTACTTCCTTGAGATTGAGGTTTCCTCTACCTCTAATGGCTTCTTTATTTTCTAAGAGGAGTATATCAAGGATCTTCTTGCTCGTGTTGCTCTTACTGATGAGCACACTGTTGAGACTGCTATGGAGCTCAACATCCACCTTTGTGTCCACCTCCGCTCCCTTTAAGTCTAGATGGGCGTCCGTTGCCTGGTAACGGGTTGATATGTGTGCTGTCTTGATCCCACATCCCGTGTTCCCTTGCTGGGCGACACCATGACCGCACGCTTAAGCACCACCAATGGCAAGCAAGAGCTTAGACAACCGACGCATACCTGAATTTTCCCCACGGGACGTGCCCGAGAACATGGCGCTACCTATCGTCAATGTCAAGGGAACACATTAGGAGAAGGTGGGATGCTTAATCAAGTGTGTGACACAAAATCCGCAAACAAGACAAAGACACCAAGCCGGATCAGCAGGGAACAGAGAGTGCACAGGAACGTGGGATGCTGGATCAAAGTCCATCTGGTGCCACTACCCCCAGTGTCACCTCTGTTGCCTTGTTTACCAGTTATTTTCAGTAGTGGTATCATCGCCTTAGTCACTTGTGTGGCCCTCATCTCTATCAATCAATATAATAATTAACATGCTCACCTCCTAGACCTAAATTCACATAATACACCGAACATCTTTGATTATCATCTCAAGACACATCACCTAACTAAATCCAACTAAAATCTCATAAATCACAGAGAAATTTGGTTCAATATCACAATCATCTAACTAAATCCAAATTGTTTAACATTAATTAATCCACCGAACATCTTTGACATCTTTGACATCTTCACAATCTACTAAATCTATTGAAAATCTCGTAATCCACCGTGAAATTTGTTCAACATCACAATCGCCTACTACATCCAAATTGCTCCATGTTTACTAAAGGCGCATTTATCCATCAATATAATAACCACCATGCTCACTTACTAGACCTAAATTAACATAATTCATCAAACATCTTTGACTAACTCGTCGAGATCACAGTCGCTTAACTAAATCCAACAAAACCTCAAAATCCACCATGAGTTTGGTTGAAAAATAACAATCATCTAACTAAATCAAAATTGTTCCAGACTAAATCAAATGTTTATCCACCAATATAATAATCACCATTCTCATCTACTAAACCTAAAATCTCATAGTTCAGCAAACATCTTTGACTATGTTCTCAAGACACAATCACCTACTAAATCCACCTAAAATCTCATAACCCAGCGTGAAATTCGGTTCAATATCACAACCACCTAACTAAATCCAAATTGTTCAAGATTAATTAATCCATCAAACATCTTTGAATATCTTCTTAAAATCACAATCAACTAACTAATCCATAAAAAATCTCATAATCCATCATAAAGTTTGGTTAAAGGTCTCACAATCACCTAACCAAATCCAATTTGTTTCAAATTTATTAAAGGCTCACTTATCTACCCTAAAAAAAAGACTCACTTATCCACCAATATAATAATCAACATGCTCACCTACTAGACCTAAATTCGCATTTTTACTAGCTCGTGAAAATCACGCCCACCTAACTAAATCCAACCAGAACCTTATAATCCATCATAAAATTAGGTTAAAAGATCACAAACACCTAACTAAATTGAAATCGTTCCAAACTAAAATATCTATTTATCTCACCAATATAATAATCATCATGCTCATCTACCAGACCTAAAATCTCATGATCCACAAAACATTTTTGATTATCATCTCAACACAATCACCTAACTAAATCCAACTAAAATCTCATAAATCATAGAGAAATTAGGTTCAATATCAGAATCACCTAACTAAACCATATTGTTCAAGATTAATTAATACACCGAACATCTTTGACTATCTTCTCAAGATCACAATCAACTAAATCCATTGAAAAATCTCGTGATCCATCATCAAATTTGTTCAAGATCACAATTGCCTAATTAAATCCAAATTGCTCCATGTTTACTAAAGAAGTCGCTACTTCCTTGAGATTGAGGTTTCTTCTACCTCTAATGGTTTCTTTATTTCCTAAGAGGAGTATATCGAGGATCTTCTTGCTCGTGTTGCTCTTACTGATGAGCACATTATTGAGACTGCTATGGAGCTCAACATCCACCTTTGTGTCCACCTCCGCTCCCTGTAAGTCTAGACGGGCGTCTGTTGCCTGGTGACGGGTTGATATGTCTGCTGTCTTGATCCCACATCCCATGTTCCCTTGCTGGGCGACACCATGGACCGCACGCTCAAGCACCACCAATGGCGAGCCAGAGCTTAGACAATCGACACATACCTGAATTTTACCCACGGGACGTGCCCGAGAACACAGCGCTACCTATCGTCAAGGCCAAGGGCACACATTAGGAGAACGTGGGATGCTTAATCAAGTGCGTGACACAAAATCCACAAACAGGACAAGGACACCAAGCCGGATCAGCGGGGAACGGAGAGTGCACATGCACGTGCGATGCTGGATCAAAGTCCATTTGCTGCCACTACCCCCATTCTCTCCTCCAGTTAATTTTAGTAGTGGAATCATCGCTTTGAGTCACTTGTGTGGCCTTCATCTTTATCAACCAATATAATAATCAACATGCCCACCTACTAGACCCAAATTCACATAATCCACCAAACATCTTTGACTAGCTTGTCAAAATCACAATGACCTAACTAAATCCAACTAAAACCTTATAATCCATCGTAAAATTAGGTTAACAGATCATAATCACTGAACTAAATCCAAAATTTTTCAAACTAAATTAAATATTTGTTTATCCACCAATATAATAAAACCTTATAATCCATCGTAAAATTAGGTTAACAGATCATAATCACTGAACTAAATCCAAATTTTTTCAAACTAAATTAAATATTTGTTTATCCACCAATATAGTAATCATCATGCTTAGTTATTAGACCTAAAATCTCATAATCCACCAAACATCTTTGATTATCTTCTCAAGACATAACCACCAAACTAAATCCAACTAAAATCTCATAAATCACAAAGAAATTTAGTTCAATATCACAATCACCTAACTAAATCCAAATTGTATAAAATTAATTAATACACCAAATATCTTTAACTATCTCCTCGAGATCACAATCAATTAACTAATCCATCAAAAATCTCATAATCCACCATAAATTTGGTTCAAGATCGCAATCACCTAACTAAATCCAATTTTTTCCAACTTTACTAAAAATCCATTTATCCACCAATATAATAACCAGCATGCTCACCTACTACACCTAAATTCACATAATCTACCGAACATCTTTTACTAGCTCGTTAAGATCGCAATCACCTAACTAAATCCAACCAAAACCTCATAATCCACCGTAAAATTTTGGTTAAAAGATCATAATCACCTACCTAAATCCAAATTGATCCAAACTAAATTAAATATCTGTTTATCTATCAATATAATAATCATCATGCTCATTTCCATAACTAAAATCTCATAATCCACCGAACAATGACTATCTTCTCAAGTCACAATCACCTAACTAAATCCACCTAAAGTCAAATAAGTCACGAAGAAATTTCGTTCACACCGAACTAAATCCAAATTGTTCTTATCGACTACGAGACGCCTACGGTGACTCCATAAAATCTCATGGTGATATGTCGGCTCAGTCTCTCGAAGGTGCTCATAGGGGTAGGGTGTGCACGTGTGCGTTCATAGGGGTGAGTGTATGCGTGTTTATATGAGCACTTGCGTCTGTAGTGTGTTAAAAGAAGATTAATTAATCAACCGAATATCTTGGACTAAATCAACTAATTAAATCCATTAAAATTTCATAATACACTATGAAATTTGGTTCAAAATCACAATCGCCTAACTAAATCCAAATTACTCCAAGTTCACTAAAAATCTATTTATCCACCAATATAGTAACCACCATGGTTATTTACTAGACATGAATTCTCAGATAATCCATTGAACATCTTTGACTATCTCGTGACTATCTCAATCACCTAACTAAATCTAAGCCAAACATCAAAATCCACCGTGGATTTGCTTAAAAAATCACAATCATCTAAATAAATTCAAATTATTTCAAACTAAATTAAAGGTCTATCACGTACTAGACCTAAAATCTTAACATCCACTGAACATCTTTGACCATCTTCTCAAGATCATAATAACTAAACTAAATCCACCTAAAATCACATAAATCATCATGAAATTCAGTTCAATATCGCAATAGCCTAACTAAATTCAAATTGTTCAAGGTTAATTAGTCCATCGAATATCTTTGAATATCTCCACAAGATCACAATTAACTGACTAATTCCATCTAAAATATCGTAATCCACCATGAAATTTGGTTCAAGATCATAATCGCCTAACTAAATCCGAATTTTCTCAAGTTTATTAAAAACTTATTTAGTTAACCGATATAATTACCACCATGCTCACCTACTACACCTAAATTCACATAATCCACCAAACATCTTTCACTAGCTCGTCAAGATCACACTCACCTAGCTAAATACAACCAAAACCTTATATTCCACCGTAAAATTTGGTTTAGGACAACAATCACTTAACTAAATACAAAATGTTTCAAACAAAATTAAAATCTATTTATCCACCAATATAATAATCACCATGCTCATCTACCATACCTAAACTCTCGTAATCAACCGAACATTTTAGACTTTCTTCTCAAGATTAAATCACGTAACTAAATCCACCTAAAATCCATAATCCATCATGAAATACGGTTCAATATCACAATCACCTAACTAAATCCAAATTGTCCAAGATTAATTAATCCACCGAACATCTTTGACTATCTCCTCAAGATCACAATGAACTAAATAAATGCATCAAAATCTTGTAATCCACCATGAAATTTGGTTCAAGATCATAATCGCCTAACTAAATCCAAATTGCTTCAAGTTTATTAAAGATCCATTTATCCAACAATATAATAACCACCATGCTATTTACTAGACATAAATTTTCATAATCCACCGAACATCTTAACTATCTCGTCAAGATCACAATCACCTAACTAAATCTCAACTTCATCTCCATTTTGTAAAAACTTATTTTCATAATCATCCCATAGGCATTAGTGACACCCTTGGGTTTTTGTAAAACATTTATGAGTAATAAAGATTCTTCCCAAGTCCTATGATTTATGCGACTAGCATGGCTAAGCATTACTATTAAACTTGCACATATGACCCACATTTATTTGACCACTACATGGTTAGAATGGAGGGGTATTAAGAATCTCAAAGGAGGGTGTGTCAATATCAAGCACACAAGAGCATAGCTAATTTACTTAGCATAAGAATGTCAAAGGGGTGTCAATATCAAGGACATAAGGCATAGCTAAACCTAGCTAATTTACTTAACATAGCAATAGTAGTAAACAATACTTTATGCATGAAAAATAATTCTAAGTGTACTGCAAATATGGGTTCAACATGATCAAAGTAGGTTGCTTGCCTCGCTCAGCAAATTCTTCAATGGTTTTGGTCACTCCTCGAACATCCTTGAATCTTTCAAAAGATAATGATTTCTACTCACTAGAAAAATAAATTAACACACATTCAATAAACAATATGTGCAAAGGGCTCCAAAATTTACAGAAGTAGTATCATTGGAAAGAGGAAAATTTTAGATGAATTTTGGAAGTACCCTCGATTTAAGAAAAAGAGAAATGGTATTGTGAGCCAGAACGGGTCTGCCTGATTAAACAGTACTACATCAGGGGGAGGGGAGTCGACGTCGAAGGCATGAAGGAGAAATACGCCTTCACTTACATGTCAATTTAGACCTGCATTGGGGCGATCACACAAGCCACACATGAGCAGCAAAACCAGGATAATCAAGCAATATATAAAGATCAAGCAATAACAAATAAGATAATATGGATAAACTAGAGGATATTACTTCCAAGTGACGGAGCAAAGGAAACCAGATTGCAGCTGAAGCAGGAGCAGGTACCTTAATTCTGAGAGGGTTTTTTTGGGGGGCAGGGAGGGTTGTTGTGGTAAGGCGCAGGACCGGCGGTGGATTGATCCTGGGACGCAGCTGCTGTTGTAACTTCAGTAGAATACGTTGTAGGCAGCCCATAAGTACCAGTAGCATAACGATCACAGTATGACTGCTACTGGCCATAACCTAGCTGGCTAGCAGTGGGTGCACCAGGGGAAGGCGGTGGTGCACCATAGCCTGGCTCACTGTATCCGCACTGCCCATAACCAGCCTGAGTAGGCGGTGCCTGTCCATACGGAGCAGATGAAGGCGGCTTCTGAGCATGTGGAGGCTACCCATAAGCACCCTGGCCATACGTGGCCTGTGGTGGTGGCTGCATATCATAGCCAGGCTGTGTGGAGCAGCGTATCCAGATTGAGGGGGCAGAACCTTGCGCCGTGTAGCTTGATGCAGCAGCAGTAGTATAGGTGGTTGATTAGGATAACCCGGTTGGCCTCCAGTGGCTGGAGTTGAGGCTTGCTGCCCTGAAGATGCTTGACCAGCGCCACCTGGACCACCATAGCTCGGTGCAGTACCACCATCCTGAGTTGGGTTAGCAGCTGATGCCCCATAGTTCTACTAATCATATCCAGGCTGCTGCGAGTAAGACAGCCCTTGGGTCTGATAACCAGAGTAATCATAAGCTTGCTGCCCGCCACTCTGCTGAGAGGACGTAGAATCACCATACCCTTGTGAAGCATGAGTAGCAGACTGGTTGTAATTGTAGCTGCTAGCATCAGGAGGTGCAGTAGTTCCAGTGGCATACTGTTGCTGTTGGGGTTGCTGCTCTTGGTTATAGTAGTCATAGCCAGTGACAGGGGGGCTGCTCTGCCATAAGGTTGCTGGCCATACTATGGTGGTGCACCAGGATAAGCTCCAGGCTGTGTGTAAACTGGCTGTTGTGTCGCTGGTGCATCAGGCGCGCCCCAGTTTGCCCGAGGACGGGGAGGGTGGTCGCCCTGTTGGATTTCTGGCATGATTCTGCAAAAATATAGTTTGCACATCAGAATGTTTATAGAACACAACATACAATGTACCATGCAGAACAAAGTGCAAACCAGAAAAAACATATCCAAAAACAAAGCAATGTAATATACAGAAATTCCAGAACCACCAAGAAAAATGGAGGGATCAACTCACCGAGCAAGATTCTCAAGCAACATTAGTGCTGCCCATCTAGCGTCTACCATGTGCAAAACTATGGGAGCTAATGAAGATTGGGAAGCTAGATAAACATACGTATATATTGAGTAGCAATAAAAGATTGTCTTGCACTTTGTAGATGTTGATAAATCAGCAATAATGGATGGTGACAGAGTGATCCATAATTATGTGCAACATCTACTTATATTGCTAAATGACACAACATACACAACAACAGCTCTTTCGGCAAGTCTCTCCAAAAAAACATATTATAGGTGAACAGAAGAATGTCGAAGGAAATATTTAAGCAAAGTTTTAAGGAAGCTTTGGTCATGGTAACAAGAGAAGTCAACAGAGGGACAGAATATATACAAAAAAACCAAAGATAGATTCATGCGAAATATCCTGCAAAATCTTTCCAAACTATACATAGTACATACAAACTTTCTTGCCCAATCAATAAACAGTAACATTCTGTTACATGTTGCTCTCAGAGGGTGGTGTTAGCAACAGATAGAATGGGCTGTTAAGCATCAAGAATTATCCCCTGAGTGAGCAAAAATATCAATAGCCTAAATACCAGCTACTACAGTGCACAATCCATCATTGAAGTGTGCAGACTGATCACCTGCATAGAGGTTTAAACCGACTATCCCCAAAGATGTACAGAAATAGCAAACGTAAATTTGAAAGGACAAGACCAGGTATATGAAATCCAATCATATAATCCAAATACAAACTAGTTCCTTCTGTTTCGATATAGAAAGACCAGGCATGTTCCTGGATGTGTGTATTATATTCTAATGGTATACTCCAATGGTACACATGGGACTTCTATACCGAAACAGAGGGAGTAGTTCATAATTTTATCTTTCATCCATCAGCATCAAGTATATTAACATTAGGTAGTAACAAATCTGCCACCAGGATTGATGTGTGCAGCCCTCAGAACTAGTTACTGACACTAATTTGGCCTTATGCCAAGATAATGATCAACAGACAGTATAGCCTGAGATATATGGATAACACCACAAGCTCCAGTATGGTATGTAGTGAAGACATTGTGATAGGGTATGTAAACCTTCCAATGGAAGTATGGATTTGCCAGTATTTAACTGTGATTGTTCAAATATTTCTAGTATCTTCATCAGAGAGACTACATGGAGCATAGCAGCTAATAACAAAGAGATTGCACAAATTACAAATATGATTATATAAAGTATACAATCAAGTCAAAGCCATACTGCTGTTGCTCCATGACCACCTTGTTTTACAAGACAACCCGTTGAGATAACATTTTGGACATGTACATTTGACAAGAATATAGGGTATATCATAACTAAAGAGATGAGTTTCAAAAGCACGCAATGGAAAAGGAAGGTCAAGAGAGAAATATAAATCGAGACAAAAAAATACAGTAACATATAAAAATGATAATTAAACCCACATGATTTTAACAACACTGATAAATAACAAATAGTTGTAGCAGTTAGGAGGTGGCGTGAAAAGAGAAAGAAAGCTGACCTCACTGGTAACCTCACTCAAGCTGCTTTGCTATTTCAATTCGCTCTGCAGTACCATGAATATACAGTGTTCTTTCAGTTGAAGTATCACCGGGAGGCAAATGCAACGGAATGACCTGCAGAAGGATTTTTTAGGACAAATCAAATATTACTATTGTTATTACCAGTGGTAATGATGAAGATGATACAAAATATAATAGTACTAACTAACAAGGATAAAAAGGAGAATAATAAAACGGATAATTATGAAGATGAAAAGAGCATGACTTGTACTTCTAGTTGAGCAAAATTAGAACTTGGATTTTAATTTACCTGGCAAATCATAAGAAAAATGGAAAAAATGCAACAACAAAAAGCATCACGCGGTGTGTTAGAGTACGTAATGGGCCTGGGCTGGCGGTATAGCCCGTTAGTCTTAGGGTTAATTAGAGATAAGGGTCGCTTGCTTAGGGGTCAAGTAAGCCTTGCTTGGGAGTCAAGTAAACCTCTCTATATAAAGAGAGATGTATCAATCTAATCAAGCAAGAATTATAATGGGCCTGGGCTGGCGGTATAGCCCGTTAGTCTTAGTGTTAATTAGAGATAAGGGTCGCTTGCTTAGGGGTCAAGTAAGCCTTGCTTGGGAGTCAAGTAAACCTCTCTATATAAAGAGAGATGTATCAATCTAATCAAGCAAGAATTAAATCAAGTAAGCCTTGCTTGGGAGTCAAGTAAACCTCTCTATATAAAGAGAGATGTATCAATCTAATCAAGCAAGAATTAAAATTTAATTCTTGCTTGATTAGATTGATACATTTCTCTTTATATAGAGAGGTTTACTTGACTCCCAAGCAAGGCTTACTTGACCCCTAAGCAAGCGACCCTTATCTCTAATTAACCCTAAGACTAACGGGCTATACCGCCAGCCCAGGCCCATTACGTACTCTAACACGGTGCTATGTTATTAAGGAAATTCAATGGTAAGTAGGCCAGGTTCAGCCAGCAAATTTATGTTAGACTTTGCAATAAGAATTTTGGCAAACCTGTGTACAAGCTCCAGATTTGGCCTGCATGGATTTTATAGTCTCAACAAAAAATAGTTACATGGAATTAATAGGCAAGGTTTTTCACCACCAAAGAAACTGAAGTCCGTGAAATAATATCAGCTGGGAAGCTTACAAGAAACCATCATTGCTATATTGGGGCGTGGTATGATTTTCAAAGTCTGACAAAAAAAACCCAGTTCTAGAAAGCAGCCAGTTTACCTTCTTGTTAGCAATTTGCATCTGGGATTGCTCAACACTAGGTTGAGGCCCATTGTACTTCCAATTAGAGATAGTGCCAAATGAGCCAGCATCAGCCTGCAGGTCACATGACAAGCATGGTTGAATAAATGGATGCACAACTAGATGTGAAGTCCTGACCATAAAAAAGATATCACGGTACCTCTGCAAGAACATCGCTTATCAACTGCCCAGCTCTGCTTATCTGGTCAGGAGTGCCCGAAAAATCAACTAATCTTGTCTGTGACCTGGGTTGAACATCCATGTCCCTTGTTACTTGGATCTTTGCCCCTGAATGAAGTTGGATATGCTGTATACTTTCTCCAGCCTTTCCAATGATAACACCAACCTAAAAGAAGTTACGAAAATTAAGTTAGCAGAGCAAAAAAACTGCACTTCATGCAACCTTGTATCAACTGCAAGAATGCAAAAACCAAACGAGTAGACTCCAAAGTAGAATACCTTCCATTTGGGATATCAATCTTTTTTGTTGTACTACCACTCTGGTATCCACCACCATATGAATATACTGATGTCTGTTTCCTTGAGAAGATAAGGGTGGGATGGAAGAACCATGGCCTGGAAACAAAACAACTCATTATATTACTGATAGCTGCAGATCTGTTGAGTGAGAAGAACAACCTTCATGTGGACAACATAAAACAGGACAATAATGTCAGTACGTAAGTAACAAACTAATAACATTCAGAGCTGACTGAAAATATTACTGGAAATCACATCATCTACGTACTACATGAGATAATCAAATATTTGGCTCTGTGCCGATAGACAATCATCAATGTAGTACGTTACCGCTTTTTGCATGTTAAAAAGGAACCACGGAAACTATTGTCATTTGTTGCATCTAGAAGACAGGGGCCAGTTCCACGAGACATTGAACAAAATATTACATGATATAGCAGAATCAAACTATGGATACTATTGATCACCTACACAAGATATATTTGCCAGAATTATTAACAAACTCTACTAGCTATCCTTATAAGCCAGTAATAATATTGGAGCTCATTATATGGAGATCTAAACTTCCTAGCGAGGATAAAGGAATTGCTAAGCGTTTTCTTGTTGCCTAGATCCTAGTATGGTTAAGCTTCGCCTAGGCGGGCTATTTTCTCCCACTGCTTCCAAAACATATCGCTAAATCCCATGGATTGCATAGCTGTACTCAGCAGCTAAGGCCCACTAGGCGGCGAGAGAGAGAAAAGGGAGAGGATGACGGGTGGGAGCCAGCTGTGTAGTATGTATATGTATAAATTTCATGTAGATTTGATGAGGAACTAGAGACACTAGCTTTTGACTTGGGTTGGGTTTGGTTTGTGGGGTACGGACAACGGCAGCAACCATGTCAATGGTTTATTTCATCGGAATCTATATGATGGTTTGAATTAGTTGGGTTCGGTTCATAATGGAAAGCTGCCAATGTTTTTTTTTTTCAATGTGTGCGTGATGGATTTATCAAGTTCAATGTGTGTGCGGTGGATTTAGCTCAATGTGTGTGTACGGTGTGCTTGCGGGCAAAGTGTTCAATGAATTGCGTTAACCAAATGTCAATTATAGGGATTAAGGTTTAGGGAATCTGCTAGAGATGCTCTAAGATGTTCATATTATTCCAATCCTATGCCCAATGCATACAAACAACTAAGAAACTATAACAAGATTGTGATGCAAACATCCTTACGCTAGAATTAGCACAAAAACACAGTATATGGAATATATTTTTCTTGAAGTGTCATGATGGTACGAATATATCATCCGAAATATGAAAGATAACATCCAGAAAAAGCATGAACCCTCGTAGTCTTCCATACGAAATATGTCATCCATATATGTACCAACCATCATAGTCTTACATACGAGCACAACCAAAATATGCACCAACCATCATAGTCTTACATACGAGCAAATATCGTCCAAAATATGCACTAACCATCATAGTCTTACATACGAGCACATATCGTCCAAAATATGCACTAACCATCATAGTCTTACATACGAGCACATATCGTCCAACATATGCACCTTGCATATTCCCTCCATTGGAACAAACTTCATACGACATGCATGCCCAACATCTGAATAGGAATACACGCGCCACGAAGCAAAGAATGATTTTTTACCTTGTCCTGAAGCAGCTCGGGGATGGGGCGGGCAGCGCAGGTGCAGTCGAGCTGGCGCAGCTGGAGTCGGGGGCCAAGGTTGACGTCCGGTGCAGTGCGGCAGGAGCTCGGACGCGGTCCACGGAGAGTTTCAGCCGGCGGCGCAGGCAGGGACCAGGGGCAGGTGTGCAGGCGAAGATTAGGGGAACTAGGGGACGGCGGCGCAGCGGATCTCGTGGCCGGACTTTGGTGCGGGGCGGAGGGGCCCGGATCCGCACGCCGTGGTGGCGACGAGGCCGGCGACTGGCCGGCGACGGCGACGGCGGCGGCGGCGGAAACCTAGAGAGCCTCGCCTGTCTCTTTTTGCCTCTGTTTGTTCTGTGAGAAGGAAGGAGAGGACGCCTGTTCGGTGGAAGAAGTTGGGCTGGGGTTGGGTGGCATATCCATCGTAATAACGGTGACATGTACGCCTATGCTATGCTAGAAGGCCCGTACTAGGCGGTGACGCCGGATGATTTGTAGAGTACTAATTTTAAGGTAAACGTTTGGGGCCGGGGCACCGGCGGAACGATTCGGCCGGTCTCCCTCTTCCTCGCGCAGCGCACGTACAGGAGGGCACCAGCGCCGGCAGGCACCACGCGTCGGCCAGGCGACCAGCGCGCTCCTTCGACCGTCGCCGCCAGAGAAGAGCGCCTTGTCGTCCGCGTGCGGCCGCCCCTCGCCGGATGTCGTTCGCGTGCGGCCGCCCCTCGCCGGATCTCGTTCGCCTGCGGCCGCCCCTCGCCGGATCTCGTGCGCCTACGGCCGCCCCTCGCCGGACTACTACCCCTCTGCCTCTTCCCAGAATCCGCCCCTCTGCCTCTCCCTGGAATCCGCCCCGGCCGCCCCTCGCCAGACCTTGCAGCGCTCGAGCCTCCCCAGCCATGGCAGACTACACCCCACGGTGATTTTTTTATTAGAACCGGTTGTAGCAAATTCAATCGCCGGTGGTAGCAAAAATCTACTAATGTTGCAGCAAAACGCTACATCTAGTAAATAAAAAAGCTTCAAACCAGACTCGGAACACATGAAGAGCTGCAACCATTTGAACAAAAGCTTCATCCCGCAGATGAAAAAGTTTCAACCCAGAGATTGAAAATCTTCAACCAGACAATACAAAAGTTGCAACCGTTTAAAAAAAAACTTCATCCCGCAGATGAAAAAGCTTCATTCCGCAGATGAAAAAGCTTCTACAAGAGATCGAGAAAGCTTCAACCAAATGTTGGAACCTGCGACGATGTCATTTTTGCTGGAACCAGCGGCATCGTTTGCTACAACCAGCGACTCACTTTGTTGCGACCCTTCACGGTGAGCTACAACCGGCGACGACGACGGCGATGCGTTTTTGCTATAACCGCACTGAATTTTTGTGCTGGAAGTGGCTTCATTTTTTGCTGGAACCGGCGGATTTTTTTGCTTCAAACGGTGACATCCGCGGAATTTTTGCTGGAACCGGCCATTAGATTTGCTGGAAAACGGTGACGGCAAGGACGGCGACCGGCGACCAGGAGCGGCAAGGACGGCGACCAGGAGCGGCAAGGACGGCGACCGGGGGCGACGAGGACGGCGACCGGGGGCGAGGACGGCGACCGGGCGGCACCAAGGACGGAGATCGACAATCGGGGGCAAGGACGGCGACCTGGCGGCAACAAGGACGGCGACCGGCGACCGGGGGCGAGGGCCACGAGCCGGCGACGAGGACGGCCACCAGAGGGGACTGGAGGCGCGGCGACGAGGGCACCGAGCAGGAGCTGCAGATCTAACCCGAGGTAGAAGAAGCCCAGGACGAATCTTTTTTTTTGCTGCATCTAGTGGCCACGCGGGCTTGCATCCAAGGGCTGGGGCTGGACCGGCCGAAACTTTCAGCCGGTGCGCCGGCGCCTAGCATCGCCCTAATTTTAAGCCGCCTGTGGTGGATCCAACGCGAGTACTCTCATAATGGTAATCCTCCACCAGCATTCAAATGGCCTATATCGGTCCTTGCTATATCTAATAATTTCGACCAGGCAAACGCGAAGAAAACTGGTTCAGTGGAAGAAAGATGGGAGAAGCCGGAGCCTAGAATTGTCAAACTAAATGTTGATGCAGCTTTTTATGTCGAAGAAGGAGTGGGAGCAACTGCTGCGGTTATCAGAGATGTGAATGGGTCGTTTCTTGCAGCCCAATGTATCTATATCCCCGTGGCATCAACTGTGGTCACGACGGAAGCACTGGCAATGCGGGATGGCCTGAGGTTTGCAAACTCGTTAGGTTTCCCGCGAGTAGAGGCGGAATCCGATTCTTTAACAGTGATTGACTCCTGCAGTGGCCAAGCAAGATGGTGGGATGAAGCTGCTGCTATCTTCGCGGAGTGTGTCGATGTTTCGACTTTGATTGGGAAGGTCAAATTTAAGCATTGTCCTTCGTAATGCAAATAAAGCAGCTCATGTGCTAGCTAAACATAGTTATTGTAATAAACTCTCTAGATTTTGGACGGATGAGCCCCCGGGCTGTCTGGTCCCAAACCTTGTGGATGATGTAATTCCTTTTTTAAGTCAATAAAGCTAGCTATGATGGCCTTTCCTCAAAAAAAAAAAAATTAAGCCACCTTCCGAGCCGTGCGATGGAACAAGCTAACTGTTAGTTCTTGTGTTGTCTGGGTGGGTGTGTCAACGCAATCGTCCGATTAATCTTGATCTCACCGTTCCTTGTGGTTGGACAAGTCAACGCAAACACTCCTCGTTGTTTAGTAGAACACTGTCTTGCTTCATTCTTCCCCATGAGAGCCGCCATGCTACAGGGACTACGGTCGTGTCGCGAGGCACGCTACGAGCAGGTGTTGCGAGCCATGCTACGGGAGCGTCACTTGTGTTGTGAGCCACGTTGCGAGTGGCGGCCATAGGTGTTGCGAGGGGGAGGCGCGGGCAGGGGAATCGTAGGATGTATTGAGCAGGAGAAACGGTGTGTGATCCGGTGACTGGCCACATTGCAAGTGGCGGGCATACCTGTTTCAAGCCGAGACGTGCAGCGCTATAAGCACCGTTCACCGCTGCTGCGAGGCTTGAGACATAATGCTGCAAGGGTCGGACAACATCGATCACCGAGGCCGTTTAGTGATGTTTGTGAGCCACTGCTACGAGGTCGCCGGGGTTGGTACGACGAATGCCGCAGCCACGAGTCGCTTGTTGGGAGGCCGTCGGAGTTGGTATGACAAGTGGCTGCGAGGTCAACGGAGTTGCTTCAGCGGGCGGCGTTGTTGCGAGATGATGTTGTGAGACAATGGAGTGGGGCCGCTTGAGCTGCAACGAGGGCCCGGTTGCTTCCACCACACAACAGTGATGCGACGCTCGACGACCGCGGCGATGTCATGCTTCCACGATAGGACTGTGTCGCGACGCTCGCCCGTCGCAGTGACCGAATGCTTCCATGACATGGCGGTGTTGCGACACTCGACGGGCCGCGGCGACGGTGTGCTTCCATGACATGACCATGCTGCGACGTATGATGCGATGGTGTCTCAGCTGCAACGGTAGGTGATGCTGCAATGGCGCCGCCGTGCTATGAGTCGGTGGTGCGATGACAGACATGTTGCCCGGCGGTGCTGTGACGATCGACGTGCTACGAGCGGGTGCTGCGTGCCGGTGTTGCGGCGGTGCTGCCGTGCGGCAAGCCGGTGCTACCATGGGGAAGAACGAAGCAAGACAGTGTTCTACTAAACAACGAGGAGTGTTTGCGTTGACTTGTCCGACCACAATGAACAGTGAGATCAAGATTAGTCTGACGATTGCGTTGACACACCCACCCAAGCAACACAAGAATCAACGGTTAGCTTGTTACATCGCACGGCTCGGAAGGCGGCTTAAAATTACTAGTACAAATCATCAGGCTGACGCCTAGTACGGGCCTACTAGAAAGGGGGTAAGTGGAAGCTCGGGAATCGGTCGTTCATCTCGTGTGACAAAAATCTGGTGCTCTGGCGGCTCTTTCCTGTTTTCCTCTCGTCCCTGGCGGCTGGAACCCTAGCCGTCGCCAGGGGAGGCCAATCTTTCAACGCCGCTTTCTGGCGGTTCCCCTCCGTCAGCGACCACGGTCGTCGATGGTGAGGAGGTTGCCGGATACACGCGTGTGGATTGCTTTTACTCTCGTAGTCTAGGTTTTTAGATTGTTCATCGTTTTTGCTTCGGCGGCGACGATGACAATGATGAATAAAGATTCTTCAGATCCTTCCCTGACGAGGCCATCGGTCCTATGGTTGGGAATGGATTTGGAAACCAGTCTGTTCAAGTAAGGATGGCGTGGCGGCGGCGGCATCCTCGTGGTGGAACAGTGTCCTCAGGCTCCGCCGTTGCAACGACGTTTGCTCCAGCGTTGGCGCGGAGCTTGGGAGGTAGTCCAGGAGCGGATGCAGATTGTGGTCTGCATCGACGACATCTGGAAGACGGAGCATGTGCTGGGCTCTTTGTTTGTGGATGGCAGATATGGTTTCCTCCTTTGACGTTTTAGTCGTGGTGGGGTGCCAGATCTGAAGTTTTATGGCGTGTCCGGGGTGTTGCCCCGGTCTGATTCGTTCAACAGTAAGGGCTTCACTTTTGGTGAGCCACCTTGGAGGTCCGCAAAAGCTGCATATCAGCGATGGAGCCGCGTTGAGCTCGGGCGAGGAGGTGATTCGTCATTCTTTTCTTCAGTGGCTGCTGTGGTGGTCCCGGAGGCAGGTGACGGATGTTGGTGTCAATCTCAGATATGTCCTGCTATCTTTTCAGTTTTGTCATGTCGGTCTTTACATGACTTGTACTTTGTTCTCTATGATATGAATGAGACACGTATTACCATGAAAAAAAAGCTCCGGAATCAGCAAGGAGTCCTGCTACACGCACGACAACTACTGTACGATTTTTGAACGACAGTCATCAGCAGTCGTCCATTCAATTGCACGTACGAGTGAGATCACGTCGTATAGAAATCGTACGCACTTGCCAGACGCGACTAGTGCAATCTGTAGAATCGATTCGACGTAGCTGGGGTAGAAATCTCACCGTTTTTTTGACAATCCGATTTTAGGAGGACTAGAATCCAAGAATCACTATCTTTTTTTGCATGAAAACTAGGGACCTTTATTACTTAAGTAGCATATGATTCCAGTCTGCCCGGAGGCATAGATCAAGAAAACCTGGACTTTCACCAAGCCAGCTCTCTGTCCCATCCAGCGTACAGGCACATTGGACACAAGTGTGAGCAGGGACATTAAAGGATCTCCCGACATGGGTAACCGAAAAGGAAATGAAGCTAGATGCGATCTCCTCTATTTCTTTCAGGATAGACGCTGCAATTGAGCGGGAATCACGGCGTGACTGCCAAAAGTTGACTAGCTCCAAGCAGTCAACCTCCATGGTAACATGGGAAAAACCTCGGAGTTGTGCAAAGATCACCCTCTCCCGGAATGCCATAAGTTCAGCAATGAAAGGGTCTGTGATGCCGGGTAGTGGCTTGCTCCACGCTCCCAGGAAAGCAAGATGGGAGCGGGCCACGCCCCCCGCTCCACCCTTACGCTCATCGATGTTTAACGAACCATCGGTGTTGATAGTGATCCACCCTGGATCCGATGGCCGCCAACACTGACTAGCAGTGTTTTTGTTTCCTCTCGCCGACAATTCCAAGAGTGAGAGTGTTTCATGCTCCCATTTTAGAGCCTGCACTGGATCATATCCATCTTTATCATGTGTCCACTGATTGCGAGACATCCAAATAGCATGCATAATAGATATAACCTTGCACCGATCCTCATCCGAGAACATGTGATCGAGCAAGATATCCTTGGCCCAAGTAGTTGGGTTTAGTTGTGGAAGCCATAATTTGAATCTATCATGTGCGGCCCTCCAGAAACCTTGTGCATGGCTGCAGAGAACCAATGCATGCAACAAGTCCTCATTCATGGCCTTGCAGACCTCGCACAGACTAGTCTGTTTAATGTGTCTATGCTGCAGCGTCGCCGAGTCTGGTAGAATTCCACGAAGAACTCTCCACCAAAAAACTCGGACTCTGGGTATCACATGTAGCTTCCATAGCGCTGTCCACACAACTTTATTTGCTGTTAAAGGTTCAGTAGCCGTCCCTTCCTCTGGAGAACTAGGCTTGTTGCGAGTCATCAGAGAGCGGTATGCCGATTTAACTGTGTAGATGCTAGATTTTTCGAAGGCCCATGCAATAGTGTCATCGCCTCCAGCTGGATTGAGGGGAATGTTGAGAATGGCCTCAGCATCCGACTGGAGAAAATTGTTACGCACTACGTCGATCTTCCACTAACCCGTATAGTCATCAATCAGTTCCGAGACTTTGTGAAGAGGACCCGTACCTGTTCTGCCCATTGGCTTCATAGTGCTTGTGTTGGGTATCCAGGGATCGGACCAGATCGAGATTGAGGTGCCATCCCCGATCATGTGTATCAACCCAGTCTCCACGGCATTCCTCCCAGCGACAATAGCTTTCCATGTGGCCGAAGATCTCGTCGGTGCAGTCGCTTGAAGAAAGTCTGTATTCGGGAAATATTTCCCTTTCAAGACTCTGGCGCACAGGGACTCCGGATTGGTTAGCAAACGCCAATCGTGATTTCCAAGCATTGCAAGATTAAATAGCTGAAAGTTGCGAAATACCATGCCACCTTTCATCTTTGGTTCTGTGAGTTTTTCCCAAGAGATCCAATGCAAGGATCTCTTATCAATAGAACTCCCCCACCAATATTTGGCCATGCTGGACGTGAGCCCTTTGCATACCTTTTTTGTGAGCAAGAAGCAGCTCATACTGAAAGTGGGGATAGATTGGATATTTGATTTCAATAGAACTTCTCTAGCAGCGCAGGCTAGAGTTCTTTATGACCATCCCCACATCTTGCCTCGGCTTCTCTCAATGATGTGATCAAAAGTCCCACTCTTAAGTCGCCCCACCGCTGTCGGTAGGCCTAGGTAGCGTTCAGAGAACGCCACTACGGTAATGCCAAGTGTATTCTTCAGGGCTGCCCGGATTGGTGACGACGTGTTCCCACTGAAGAATATGGAGCTTTTCTCCCGGTTCACTGCTTGACCAGAGCAATCAGCATAGATCCGAAGGATTTTGTTGAGTCTTTTTGCACTTGGGATATTTGCACTAAGAAAAATCAAACTGTCATCCGCAAATAACAAGTGATTGACCCAAGGTGCCTGAACACTCACCCGTATTCCTCTGTCAACGTGGCCACCTCCATAATGGTTCAGCAATGAGGTTAGGCCTGAGCACAGAGGAGGAACAAATACGGTGAGATGGGACATCCTTGACGTAATCCTCGTGATGGTGTAAAATAAGGCAATAAATCTCCATTCACTTTGATTGTGAATCTTACTGAAGTAACACACTTCATCACAAGTCGGATAAAGCGATCTCCGAAACATAGTTTGCTCATGATGGCCTCGAGAAAGTGCCACTCAACTCTATCATAGGCCTTAAGCATGTCCAGTTTAATGGCGCAACATGAGTTTTTGCCCTTTTTCCGCCTTTTGATAGTATGTGCACTTTCATACGCTACAAGAACATTATTGGTAATGAGGCATCCGGGGACAAAAGCACTTTGTTCCTCCCCAATAACCTCATCCAGAATTACTCTTACCCTGTTAGCCATAACCTTGACTGCAATTTTGTACAAAACAGGCAGAGAGCAATAGGTCTGTACTGCGAAATCTTCTGTGGGTGCCTTACCTTGGGTATGAGTGTAATGGCCGTGTCATTTAGGCCCTCGGGTAACTCGCCACCATTAAGAAAATCCAATATAGCTAGTGTGATATCTGCACCGAGGATGTCCCAGTCGTTGGTAAAACCCGGCAGTGAAACCATCAACACCCGGTGCTTTCGATCGTGCCATGTCAAACAGCGCCCATTTAACTTCCTCAGCTGCATACTCTTTCTCTAGATGCTCATTCATGGTTTCTGTAACTTTTGGAACAACACAGTCCAGTAGCTCATGCATGGGCCTGAAGCCCTGTGTTTGATATAGTGCTTGATAGAAGCTGCTAATTTAATTTTTCACGTCTAATGGATCCACACACGTGACCCCATCCGCTCTTTGCAACTGATCAATGCGGCTAAGTCTCTTCCGATGGGCAGCTTGTGCTTGGAAATACCCTGTATTCCGCTCACCTACACGTAGCCACAACACTCTCGAGCATTATTTTAACCATATTTCTTCATGTCGGAGCACTTCCCAAAGCTGTGCTGCCACCACAATTTCCTCCTGGGAAGGGCCGCGGCCTAAAGAAGCTGTTCGAAGCCGGTCCAGTCGCTTCTGGAGCGTACGCACCTTCTTTCCCGTTCACCCCAGGAGCCTAGTTTGGTTTGAACCTCGCCCAGGGCCTTTAAAATCCCCTGCAAACCTTCTTGGCCAGACCCTACATGCCACATGTCACGGACAATATTGTCATACTGTGCATGAGTCTGCCAAACATTTTCGTACCTGAATGTACGAGTTGCCTTAGACCACCTGCTTGTGTCAACAGACTTCAGTTCGGCCAACACAAAACAGTGATTAGATTCAATACTGCTAACATGCTTGATGGATATTAATTGAAACATGTGCAGAAACTGTTGGTTCGCCAATGCTCTGTCTAGTCTTGCTTTCACATTTGCTGAATCATCTTGCCTGTTATCCCATGTAAAAGGAACACCTTTCCACCCCAAATCTTGGAGGGAACAATCTGCCACCACATCCCGGAAGCCCCTCATTTGGCTCTCCGGCCGAGCATTAACCCCAAACTGCTCCTTGGCATGAAGGATCTCATTAAAACCACCCATGCAAAGCCATGCTTCATGCTCGATAGCAAATAACGTTCGCATAAAACGCCAAGTATGGTGTCTGTTTTCCACCCGAGGCTGTCCATACAAACCAGTAAATCTCCACTTTCTATTATCATTCTCAACGGATACATCGATATGCGTAGAGCTATAATTTAGCAGCATGACATTAGTCTCTCTAGACCAAAAGAGTCCGATGCCACCGCTAAGACCAACGCTGTCTACAGCAAAACATCCCGAAAAACCTAATATGAACTTTAGGTCTTCGACTTTCTTCCCTCTAATCTTGGTTTCCATGACAAAAACCAAGTCAGGCCCTTCTTGCTTCACTATTTTGCGAAGCTCTCGAACTGCCCGAGGGTTCCCAAGCCCCTGACAGTTTCAACTTAGTGTTTTCATTGGCCTGGGCAGCGCTGACTAGCAGACGCTGCCGAGGATTCCGAGGAAGGTGGTGTTGGCTTTTTCTTCTTTGTCTCTCTCTCCAGTGCTTCAGTATTGTCATCTTTCTCCAACTCAGCCGGTGAAGCAGAAGCCAGTGTGAGGTCCTCCTCATGTACATGTACACCACTATGGGTAATCGCTAGTCTGAATTGGTCTATAAACTTGATTGAGCTGCGGCCCTCCTTTCCTTTTATTCTGGTTATTCCTCTTCCTTGGAGAAGTCGCCTCATCAGCAGGTTTCTGCTGTACGCTCGATGTGCGAGACTCTTTGGTGCTGCGTTGCGTGTGCGTATTCTCTCTCGTCGAGCTCTCACCAGAGGTAGTTCTCTTCCTGTCCTCGGGCGCACCGAGGCTAGATTTAAATGGCAAATCGCCATTCTCATCACGCTTACCCGGGGTAGGGCAGAATAAATCTCCATGTCCCAAGCGGCCACACGAAAAACGAAAGTGAGGAATTTGTTCATATTTTATACCATACCATTCACTCTTGTTTCTCTTTGCTGATTCCATCAAGATCCATCTTCTTAGGGGCTTCATCACATTGATAGTAGTCTAGCTCTGAGAAAGCCACCCACCGGGTCGATGTACTTCTGTCGCCTGTTTGTCAATTTGCTGAGCAATTGCCAGGCCCCAGACATCATTCCGCAGATTATAGGGTAGGTTAATCACCCGTGCCCGAACCTGAAGCTTCTCAAAATTCAGTTCTGTCGGCCTCATATTTTCCTCAAACTCCTCTAGAACCACCGCATGTTTACTGATATGCCATGGTGATCCCTCCCAGACTCTATCCCGATCTTGCTTGGATTCAAATTCAGCAACGAATACGTTCTCTCCAAACGGCTTGAAAGCCAGGCCCCTAGGGTTTCCCCACGCTGGACGAAGGACGTTAGTTATTGTATGGATATGGAGAAGATGGCGATGCACCACCTTGCCCGCCAGTAGCCACTTCTGCGCTGCGCCATCATCCTTGTCAACGATCACCAGCGGAGTCGCTTCCTCCTCCGAGATGTCGAGCTTCCTGAGTGCTTCCTGTTGGGGAACGTAGCAGAAATTCAAAATTTTCTACGCAACACCAAGATCAATCTATGGAGTAATCTAGCAACGAGGGGAAGGAGAGTGCATCTACATAGCCTTTAGATCGCTAAGCGGAAGCGTTCAAGTGAACGGGGTTGATGGAGTCGTACTCGCGGCGATTCAAATCGCGGAAGATCCGATCTAGCGCCGAACGGACGGCGCCTCCGTGTTCAACACACGTACAGCCCGGGGACGTCTCCTCCTTCTTGATCCAGCAAGGGGAGAGGAGAAGTTGAGGAAGAACTCCGACAGCACGACGGCGTGGTGGTGGTGGAGCTCGTGGTTCTCCAGCAGGGCTTCGCCAAGCACTACGGAGGAGGAGGAGGTGTTGGAGGAGGGAGAGGGCTGCATCAAGGGAAGGATGTCCGGCTGCCCTCTCTCTCCCTCACTATATATAGGGGTAAGGGGATGGAGGAGGCTCCCTAGGGTTCCGTAGGGAGGGCGGCGGCCACAGGGGAAACCCTAGATGGGTTTGGGCGCCGCCACCCCCTAGGAAACTTGCCCCCCAAGCCGGGAGAGGGGGCTGCCCTATGGGAGGCGCCCCCACCTCTCCTGGTTACGTGAGAGGGGCTGGGAGGGGCGCACCACCCCTTAGTGGGCTGGTTTGCCCCTTCCCCTTTGGCCCATGAGGCCCTCCAACACTTGCCGGGGCTCTCGAAACACCTTTCGGTCATGCTGGCCATAGCCTGGTACCCCCGGAACACTTCCGGACTCCAATACCCTTCGTCCAATATATCGATCTTCACCGCCGGATCATTCCGGAACTCCTCGTGATGTCCGGGATCACATATGGGACTCCGAACAACCTTCGGTAACCACATACTATTTCCCATAACAACTCTAGCGTCACCGAACCTTAAGTGTGTAGACCCTACGGGTTCGGGAATCATGCAGACATGACCGAGACAACTCTCTGGCCAATAACCAACAGCGGGATCTGGATACCTATGTTGGCTCCCACATGTTCCACGATGATCTCATCGGATGAACCACGATGTCAAGGATTCAAGCAATCCCGTATACAATTCCCTTTGTCAACCGGTATAGTACTTGCCCGAGATTCGATCGTCGGTATCCCGATACCTTGTTCAATCTCGTTACCGGCAAGTCTCTTTACTCGTTCTGTAACACATCATCCCGTGATCAACCCCTTGGTCACATTGTGCAAATTATGATGATGTCCTACCGAGTGGGCCCAGAGATACCTCTCCGTCACACGGAGTGACAAATCCCAGTCTCGATTTGTGCCAACCCAACAGACACTTTCGGAGATACCCGTAGTGCACCTTTATAGCCACCCAGTTACGTTGTGACGTTTGGTACACCCAAAGCATTCCTACGGTATCCAGGAAATATTTCCAACAAGGAAATATAATAATAATAACTAATTTATTATTGCCTCTAGGGCATATTTCCAACAGTCTCCCACTTGCACTAGAGTCAATAATCTAGTTCACATCGCCATGTGATTAACACTCACAGGTCACATCGTCATGTGACCAACATCCAAAGAGTTTACTAGTGTCACTAAACTAGTTCACATCATCATGTGATTAAGACTCAATGAGTTCTGGGGTTTGATCATGTTTTGCTTGTGAAAGAGGTTTTAGTCAACGGGTCTGCAACATTCAGATCCGTATGTACTTCGCAAATCTCTAGGTCATATTGTAAATGTTGCTTCCACGCTCCACTTGGAGCTATTCCCAATGGTTGCTCCACTATACGTATCCGGTTTTTTACTCAGAGTCATTCGGATAGGTGTTAAATCTTGCATCGACGTAACCCTTTACGCCGAACTCTTTATCACCTCCATAATCGAGAAACATGTCCTTATTACTCCAAGGACAATTTTGACCGCTGTCCAATGATCCATTCCTGGATCACTCTTGTACCCCCTTGCCAGACACGTGGCAAGGCACACATCTGGTGTGGTACTCAGCATAGCATATGTAGAGCCTACGTCTAAAGCATAGGGGACGACTTTCGTCCTTTCTCTCTCTTCTGCCGTGGTCGAGCTTTAAGTCTTAACTTCATACCTTACAGCTCAGGCAAGAACTCCTTCTTTGACTGATCCATCTTGAACACCTTCAAGATCATGTCAAGGTATGTGCTCATTTGAAAGTAGCATTAAGCATTTTCAATCTATCCTTATAGATCTTGATACTCAATATTCAAGCAGCTTAATCCAGATTTTCTTATTGAAAAACACTTTTCAAATAACCCTATATGCTTTCCAGAAACTCTACAACATTTCTGATCAACAATATGTTAGCAACATATACTCATCAGAAATTGTATAGTGCTCCCACTCACTTCTTTAAAAATACAAGTATCTCATAAACTTTGTACAAACCCAAAATCTTTGATCATTCCATCAAAGCTCAATATATAGAATGCACCTTTTTAGATCTAGTCATTTTAGATCTATATAAATTTTACAGTAAGTAGCTTTTTACCTTTCAGATACATGTAGATGTTACGGAGGGAGTACAACAAAATTTTAGATCTGATTCGTTGCCCAGCACGCACACCTGACACCTGCACACAAATGCATGCATGTCTTGGCGTCAAATGGCGCAACAATTTGTTAGTGCACGGTATTGGGAACAAGAAGTTCAAACACAAACATCGATCCACTTGCATAGATCTAAAATTGTCCTCCGGAACTCCTCGTGATGTCCGGGATCACATATGGGACTCCGAACAACCTTCGGTAACCACATACTATTTCCCATAACAACTCTAGCGTCACCGAACCTTAAGTGTGTAGACCCTACGGGTTCGGGAATCATGCAGACATGACCGAGACAACTCTCTGGCCAATAACCAACAGCGGGATCTGGATACCTATGTTGGCTCCCACATGTTCCACGATGATCTCATCGGATGAACCACGATGTCAAGGATTCAAGCAATCCCGTATACAATTCCCTTTGTCAACCGGTATAGTACTTGCCCGAGATTCGATCGTCGGTATCCCGATACCTTGTTCAATCTCGTTACCGGCAAGTCTCTTTACTCGTTCTGTAACACATCATCCCGTGATCAACCCCTTGGTCACATTGTGCAAATTATGATGATGTCCTACCGAGTGGGCCCAGAGATACCTCTCCGTCACACGGAGTGACAAATCCCAGTCTCGATTTGTGCCAACCCAACAGACACTTTCGGAGATACCCGTAGTGCACCTTTATAGCCACCCAGTTACGTTGTGACGTTTGGTACACCCAAAGCATTCCTACGGTATCCAGGAAATATTTCCAACAAGGAAATATAATAATAATAACTAATTTATTATTGCCTCTAGGGCATATTTCCAACAGTCTCCCACTTGCACTAGAGTCAATAATCTAGTTCACATCGCCATGTGATTAACACTCACAGGTCACATCGTCATGTGACCAACATCCAAAGAGTTTACTAGTGTCACTAAACTAGTTCACATCATCATGTGATTAAGACTCAATGAGTTCTGGGGTTTGATCATGTTTTGCTTGTGAAAGAGGTTTTAGTCAACGGGTCTGCAACATTCAGATCCGTATGTACTTCGCAAATCTCTAGGTCATATTGTAAATGTTGCTTCCACGCTCCACTTGGAGCTATTCCCAATGGTTGCTCCACTATACGTATCCGGTTTTTTACTCAGAGTCATTCGGATAGGTGTTAAATCTTGCATCGACGTAACCCTTTACGCCGAACTCTTTATCACCTCCATAATCGAGAAACATGTCCTTATTACTCCAAGGACAATTTTGACCGCTGTCCAATGATCCATTCCTGGATCACTCTTGTACCCCCTTGCCAGACACGTGGCAAGGCACACATCTGGTGTGGTACTCAGCATAGCATATGTAGAGCCTACGTCTAAAGCATAGGGGACGACTTTCGTCCTTTCTCTCTCTTCTGCCGTGGTCGAGCTTTAAGTCTTAACTTCATACCTTACAGCTCAGGCAAGAACTCCTTCTTTGACTGATCCATCTTGAACACCTTCAAGATCATGTCAAGGTATGTGCTCATTTGAAAGTAGCATTAAGCATTTTCAATCTATCCTTATAGATCTTGATACTCAATATTCAAGCAGCTTAATTCAGATTTTCTTATTGAAAAACACTTTTCAAATAACCCTATATGCTTTCCAGAAACTCTACAACATTTCTGATCAACAATATGTTAGCAACATATACTCATCAGAAATTGTATAGTGCTCCCACTCACTTCTTTAAAAATACAAGTATCTCATAAACTTTGTACAAACCCAAAATCTTTGATCATTCCATCAAAGCTCAATATATAGAATGCACCTTTTTAGATCTAGTCATTTTAGATCTATATAAATTTTACAGTAAGTAGCTTTTTACCTTTCAGATACATGTAGATGTTACGGAGGGAGTACAACAAAATTTTAGATCTGATTCGTTGCCCAGCACGCACACCTGACACCTGCACACAAATGCATGCATGTCTTGGCGTCAAATGGCGCAACAATTTGTTAGTGCACGGTATTGGGAACAAGAAGTTCAAACACAAACATCGATCCACTTGCATAGATCTGAAGATCCACCATAAAAAAGATTGACCAAAGTAATGGCAGCAAGAATCGGCTGATAAATATAACGGTCCAAACTCGGAAGCTTCACCAGTGATTTTTAGTAAATCACGTTTCTTCTTCATGTGCCATACTAATGTTTGCTTCTTCTTTTTTTCTTAACAGCTACGAGTAGCAATCAGCATGCCGAAAAGCAGCGGCGTGACCGTGTTCGACGACCTGCCCGAGTGGCTTGTCGTTGACGAGATCCTTGTCCGGCTACCGGCCAAGGATGTACTCCGCTGCCGTGCCGTCCGCAAGTCGTGGCGCAGCGGCACTTCCACCAACGCGTTCATCCTCAACCACCACCACCGCCAGCCCTCGCTCCCCATCATCCAAAACAAAGAGGGCATCTATCGCCATGTCGGATCCCCTACTGATCAAAAGATACAGCGTGTCCTCCGGCACGCAGATCCCTTTACAAACGAGATGAATGTATGTCATGCTGTTTGTGATGGCCTCCTCATCCTGGAGAAGCAATCCAATTTCTACATCTGCAACCCTACCACCCGCAAGTATGCTTCCCTGCCACATCCTCCACGACGGTCACGCACCAGCGCCGTCGACGTAGTCGGCTTCTACCGGCTCCACACATCTGGAGAACACCGTGTTCTCTGGGTGTCATACTCAAAACAGTGCGCACCCAGGGAATCGAACCCTGGTCAGTACCGTGGGAGGGTACTATGATACCACTACACCAGATGCGCTTTGGATGATGCTGCTACTTTTACCGATATAGATTAATTTGGATTATAGACTTGCAAAGTAAAAAAGAAAGAAAAAGAAATGGAGAAGTGGGGTATCGATCCCCATACCTCCGCATGCTAAGCTAGCGCTCTACCATCTGAGCTACATCCCCTTACCTTGAATTATTACTAACGGTTATATTTAAACTTTATGTAATTTATGTGTCTTATCGAAACTGCTATACGGAACCACCTTTTAGCTTAATCTTGCTCGTTGCTCCTGTACGAAAGGAAGCACATACCCAACCTTGGGCGACACGGTTGTTTTTCGTTCTTCTAATCTGGCTCGTGTATTGCTTCTCCCGTATGCAGCACCTTTTTTGTTTCCTTTGGGCTCACACCTCATGTTTGTGTTCATGCTCGAGCACCGACCGGAAGCTTTAAAGAAACAGAAGCATTACAAATCCGGAAATGTCCTGGTCATTAAAATAGATCAACAAAGTTTGAATTACATGACGAGAATTATCATTCCATCACCACTATTGTCCTTGATTGGCCAGATTTTACAGCTGACGCGGACAACACTAAGTTGTCCGTTATGTCCACGAGTATACCTGCTGATGGAGACTAGGCTAGTGCGCGCAGCGGCAGCGGACATAACCATGTTGCAGTAGACATCATGGCCAGCGAGAATATATGAGATAATGTCCTCATCTCCCAGTGGCTTAACCGCGGACGCCATCTCGTCGTCGAGTGCCTTCAATTTTTTGATGTAGTCGAGTCGGAGATGGACGGAGCCCTTGTGTGTAGTAGCTAGGGGGTTGCGGGTGTTTACGACGCGAGCTTTGTTTATGTCTGAGAATATGCCCTCAATGGCCTTCAATGTGTGTGCCATAGTAGGTTGGATGATGACCGCTGCAAGCATGCTGCGAGAGAGCTATGCGGGTGTTTACAGAGCGAGTTTTATCCGAGTAAGGAAGATGTTCTAATGGCCTTCCATGTGCGCAGCACAATCGGCTGGGTGATGAACGCTGCAAGCATGTTGCAAAAGAGTTAGGGCGATGCATGTGTTTACGGCCCGAGTTTTATCCGATTCAGGGAAATGTCTTAAATGGCCTTCCCCATGTGCGTGCCATAGTTGGCTGGGTGTTGACGGCTGAAGGCATGTTACCGGAGAGCTAAGGCGATGCAGGTGTTTACGGAGCGAGTTTTATCCGAGTCAGGAAGATGTCTTAAGGGTGTGTTTTGTAGAGTGCACGGAGGTTGCATGAGCTCAAAAGTATCCTCTTTGACCCACTTTTGGGTGTTTGATAGCCTGCACGGGCCTCCTCAACATGCACGAGCTCAGCCCAAATACCCTCCTAGCATGCACGAAGAGAGAACACCCCAACAACCATTCGTTGGTCAGCATGCATGAGCGAAGCGGGCAACAATGTATTTTTAAAAATATTTAGAATACCAAAAATTGTTCAGATTTTTTAATTTTGTTAAAATTTTGAAAATCTGGAAAGATTTTCAAAAAAAGTCCAGTTTTTCAAAAAAAAATATAATTTCAAATTTCAAAAAATGTTCGAATTTTCAAAAAAAATAGTTTTTCAAAATTCAGATTTTCGAAAAATAAATTTAAAAAGAGAAAACTTTCAAAAAAATTTGAATTAAAAAAATAGAACTTCAAAAAAATTTATTCAATGTTTCTAATTTTTTTTAACATTTTTTATATTTTTTGTTCACTTATTTGAAAATACCGATTGATACAATAGCGAGTGACATGTCTAAACAGACGCAAGCTGCAAACAGAGTTTCAGCTTAGCATGTCTTAGCACATATACCGCTACCAAATAATAGCAAATGCATGCACTCAGCATATATACACTCAGCGTGTATTAGAGGAGAACAACCATGCTTGGTTGGGGATGCTACCAACACACCCTAAATGGCCTTCCCCATGTGTGCGCCATAGTCGGATGGGAGATGACCATTGCAAGCACGTCACGGGAGAGGGTGTCGGGGTACTGAAGATCCGTTCAGTCGGTGACTATGAGGTTTGCTGGGTTCATCACGGTGATGACCTAGCCATCTTTATGATACCGGGAAGAGTTTCCACTGGAAAAACAACCGTCTAGTCGATGAAGTGATGTATTTGTGCGCTACGGGTCATTGAGAGAACCAACCCCTTCTAGAGCAGATGATTGTTCTTGGCCAGATTCTCGGTGATGAAAGATAGGGGTGGTGTGGTGGGGGAGCTAGCCAGGACTTTTGTTGGATGCAACACACTAGATGCGATCCAAACTGGAATGGCTCATGATACCATGTGAGATTTTGTGTAAGCGTCTCTACCTCCCGAAGGAGGCTGCGTGGATTGTATTTATAACGCTATACACATGTCTGCTACAATAGATCTTCCCAGATCACGGCTTTGATAGCTGAGAGAACTAGTTCAAACTATGTACAATACCTTATCTCTACGAATCAAGTTGTTCCTGTTGTAACTGCAAGATTATATAGGTAGAATGTAACTAATTCTAACACAAGAAGTTGCTTCCGATGTTGATCCCACTCCTCAATTCTTTCTCCACAATGGCATCCTCAAGTACAACAATACGTTTTATGTTGGTACATCTAATGTACCGAGGGAAACAACTTCCATTCTTCTATATTAGGTGGTCATTCGGGATAAGAGCTACTTATTACCAAAGTATCAAAATGATTCTCTATTGGCAAAAGTTAAAAGCTATATTGGAAGCATTTGTCCCTCAGTGCCTTATTTGTCAAACCAAAAAAATTGAACATATTCATCCTCCCAGTAAACTTTAACATCTATCAGCTCCTCCCATTGCTTGGTATCACATTAGAATGGACTTTGTCACTTGTCTTCTGAAATCTGAGAAGGGAGTAGTTGTTTGTGTGAAAAGTATGCTCACCTCCTACCATTAGCACCCCCCTACACTACTCAGAGTGTCTTCCTGGTTATGATGGACAAAGTCACAGAGTTACATAGCATTCCTTAAATCTTTGAGTTAACTCTATCAAGAACTTTTCAAATGTGTGAAGGTGCAATGATGTATCAACACAACATCGCGCCCGCAACCTGACGAACAAATAAAAAGAGTTAACCAATGTGCCAAGTCCTATCTGCGTTGCATGGTTTTCGAGGAGCCAAAACACAGGGTGAACTGGCTCCCACTAGCTGAACTATGGTACAACAACTCTGACTACTTCTCACTGAAAACAACTCCTTGATGCCTTGTATGGTTATAAACCTTCCTAAATGACCATTTATGACAGTGCACAAATGGTTGCTCAATTCAGAACAAATAATGAACAAGCCCAAAGTAGAATGAAATACTTCACAAATATGAAAAAGGACTGAAGATCTTTCTCTATGGGTGATCATGTTTGCCTAAAGATCCAACCTTACTGTTAAAATTATTTTGGATTGAGAGGACATCTCAAACTTCGATCCAAATCTCCTGGTGGATCTAAGATTTCTCCTAGAGTTACTTTGGGCATAGAAGCGAGCATGTCGCCTCAACAATGCCTTCAAGAAGGAAGCAATGCTCGCAGAAACCGCCATCGTCTGCCCTGGCCACAACCAGAAGCAAGACCATAGCCCAACATTATGTCATCACCTCATGCCCGATCCATACCCAACTAAACCGTCGCCACTTGAAGGAAGATACTGAAGAACTAAACACTTATATGAAAAATGTGCAAGTTCACATATTGGACAAAGACGAGACGAGGGAAGATCTACAACTCAATTTCCTTTTCATCGTTATCATCAAAGACACTGTTTATCTTCCTCTCAGTTTAAACTATGGTTGTTAATTACCATGTCTAATTACTTAATGTATAGTGGATTGGCCTCACGCTGAGTCAGGCAAGAAGAAAGACCATACTATCTGCTCTAGTTAGGATCTAGGGTTTCTCTTATTTGATATATGATGTGGTGTCTTCTAGTAAATCAAGAGTAGAATCCAAATTCGCCAAATTATCAACCTGAATTGTGTGTGATCTTGCGTGAGTCCCTTAGTATTTGCGACCCGAGGTTCACACCCCCACCAGAAAAATGCTATGTTTCCTCCTTTTTTTAATACTATGTTAGCTTTTATCATTGGGATGTTTTTTTCCCAAAGGGCTTAAGGCCCTATATTAAAAATCACAGGTCCTTACAAACACACACATACAAATAATAAAATTACATTTAACTCTTGGGGGGGGGGGTGCAAAAGTGGTCTTTCTCCTGCATCCATCAATGGCGCACTGTGAGCATTGCTCGGTACCGACTCTGGGTCTCTGCCTCAGCGGAGACAACTTTTAAAATCTCATGAGCTGGTAGAAGTAGGGGTCGAAAAGTCATGGATGTATGCTAGGAGACACCGATGGTAGCGATCTCCGAAGCAAATTGCTGCCTAGGAGAACAAAATAACGATAAGGGCTTGTAGCAACTCCGAATACCATGAAAGACAGACGAATCTAGACAGATCCACCATAAACCTAAACCAATCGGGTCCTGGGAGACCAACCGGAAACATGGCTCCACACGCCTTCCGCCGATAAGGACACCAACGGAATGAAGTCCATTATTCCACCTCAATTCAATGTATTCAGCTGAATAGCCATTATTTTTGCCAAAAAAAGCCATATATAGTGTATATCATATGTATGTACAACAAAAAATAAAATTGATTGTTTTTGAGAAAATGGAAAAACTAAATTGATACAGTAAACGTGCTAGATAACGAATTCAGGTAAAAAACGGAGGCTATCCCTCACAACCCATGCCATGGCCCATAGGCCCAAAACTCTTTAGCTGCAATCGTGCGCACGCACTGCTTCAGTTTTTACCTTCTCCAGAACAAAAATAAATCGATCCAGCATGAAACAAACCGGCGCTGCCCTCCCCTGTTCCCCAAGTTCTGTTCGTAAACAAGCCGCCGGGCAACAGGCTGATCGCCATCGGCCATCGACTGTTCGCACGCGCGCACGACGGCATGCACTGCTGGGCCGCGCGACGCGGCACATCGTCCAGATCCCAGCGGCACGACATCCAACCCTTGCTCCCTCTGATACTGATCTTTGCACGCATCGGTCTTCAATTTTAAAGCTCTAGGTTCAACCAGCAGTACGCATTTTCTGTTCATCGAAAATAAATGTGTTCATGTGGCCTAATAAATTATGACTATTAAAATTGGGATCTAGGGTTGCTCCTCATGTTGGTTCTTAGTTGAACTAAATTCACCCTGCTAATTATACGTTGGTTATTGATTTCTCTCTGTATCTCATGATGTTCAGTTTTTTTAATATGTTTTTAAGAAGGTAAGAAGAAAAGATGGGCAAAATTACTTGAATGGTTGCTTGGTTACATTTACCGAAAGAGATTTTTTCTTGCAAGTTAAGGAAAAATGACAAAACATCAAGGATCAGAGAGTTATCATGTGACTGTAATCCGTAAGTTTTTTTTTTATCATTTGCTATATTTTATCTCTATCTCTATATATCTTAGATGTTGCTATTTCGATATTTGAACAAATAGTATTTATATTTGGTGGACAATTTGAAGTTACGATCAATTTTGTGAATCTATTATATTATGTTACATCTTCATGTATTATCCAGTTTGTATAACTAGAATCAGTCATATACGCCCGCCAAACAAGGCTTTAGTTTTTAAAAAGAGCCTTTGAAATTTTCAATACACACTCTTGAAATCATGAGCCTGCCCCTGACTGATGCCCTCATCTCCGATGACTTAGCCAGGCCAGGCCAGGCCGCCATTGAAGATCGCCGTGTTGGATCCCTCTGGCCGCCGCCGGCTTCACCAACACTATTGTCGAGCACTGCCTGACAAAGACCGCCGCTCGAGCCCCCATCTCCTTCGTCGTCCGTAGTAGTCCTCCCACACCTCCACAATAGGCCGCCCTCGACCAGGACCTCCCACGGGCGAAGCGCCGCGTCGGCCAAAGGAGAAGAGGATGGGTGGCGGCTAGGGTTTTGGATTACCGCCTCTTCCCTTTCTCTTGCGCTGTGCATATATAAGAACATGTTGGGTTTTAACAGGCTTATCACTCGGATGTTAATGTTGGTGGGATAACGTTTGACGCGTTGCTAAGGCCAAATTTGGTGTTCTTAATGAAGAAAATCATGGGTGTCAGCGGATATCCACTGGTTGACCCAGCCCTCTGTATACACGACCTAGTCTTCCCCCTCTTTGCGCACTAGGCGCACGATCTCCACCTGTGCACGACTGCACAACGGCTGTACTCTGAAACTGTATATACGCAGGGCTAATGCGTCGGCATGCATCACGGTGCATTGCATTCTCCTGTTCCCTGTTTACATGGTATCAGATACTCTCCACCTCCTGAGGGCCTCTTTGGATTGAAGGATTTTCATAGGAATATTGGAGGATTCCAATCCATTGGATTTTTTCCTAAAGAAGCCCTTTGGATCAAAGGAACCACACCTCCAAAATTCCTATGGATGCATTCCTACACCTCAATCCTATAGGAATTTCAACATCCACTATAACCTCTTTTTTACACTGATTCGCGTAGGATCGAGGCACTTTTCCTGTGTTTTTCCTGTGTTCCATCCAGATGACCATTCTTGTAGTTTTCCTCTATTTTATAATCCTCTGTTTTGCACCTACAATCCCGTCAAATTCCTGTGTTTTTTGAATTCCTTTGTTTTCTAATCCTGTGATCCAAAGAAGCCCTGAGCCTGTAACTCCTCTTCCGCCGCCCTTCTGCACCGCACTCCTCTCGCCATGGCCGCACCACCTCCCCCTCCCCCTCCCCCTCCGGTCAGCCATGGCCCGACCACCCCCCTTCGGGCCCCAGCCACCTCCACCCCCTGCTCACTCCGTCCGCGCTAGCCAATTCCTCGCGCCTATTTACAATGGGAAAACCCTTTTTCTTTCATTTTCATCTAAAAAAAATCCA
>NC_041386.1:673041276-673064004 GCF_002162155.2 Triticum dicoccoides | reverse complement strand
TGACGCTCCCGTTGGCAGCACCGACTCGAGCTGGATCGATCGTGTCCGTTTCCTACTCAGATCCACGGTACGTGCACCGACACGCGCGTCTCTATATATTGAAATCAGACCAAACCCACGTCGCAACACAAACAGACACGACGCGTTCCACGGCGCGAAAACGATCGAGACTCCCGCCGACACGACGACGCCACCTCCGTTCCATCAGCAGCCATGGCGCTCTCCGGCGACGGCGGCCCGCTCCTCCTCCACCCGCCCTCCGCGCTGCACCACCACGCCGTCTATCCCGGTCCCGCCCACCACCACCACCCGGGCATGGTCTGGAACCCCTTCCAGCCCACGTACGACCAGCAGCACCTCCTGCCTATGCCCATGCCCATGCCCGGGCCCATGCTGGTGCACATGCAGCCGCCGCCCGTCGACCGGTTCGCCTTCGACGCCCACGCTCACGACCACCGCCGCCGCCGCCGCCGCGGCGGTCGCGGCTCGAGGACGCCCTCGCCGCCCTCGTCGCCCGTGGGCCAGCCCGCCTTCGCCCGCCACGTCCACTGCGCCCCGCAGCCGCCGGCGGAGGTCGAGGTTCCCGCCGTGTGGGAATGGAACCAGGAAGACGAGACGACGCCGCTTCTCCCGCCGCACCCGGTGGTGACCATCGACACGGAGCGCCCGGGCGCGCTGCAGAGCTCCGCCACGCCGTTCTACCCGAGGGGCCCCTATGAGGTGGAGGTGCGCGACGTGTGGAAGTGGAACCTGGCCGAGGAGATGGCGGCCATCACGGCGCTGCTGCCGACGCACCCGGTGGTGACCATCGACACGGAGTTCCCGGGCACGGTGTACGACTCGGCCACGCCGCGCAAACTGCGGAGCCCGAAGGAGGCCTACGCGCTCGTCAGGCGCAACGTGGACCGCCTGAAGCACCTGCTGCAGCTCGGCCTCACCCTCTCCGGGCCCGGGGGCAGCCACCCGGTCGTGTGGCAGTTCAACTTCCGGGGCTTCGACGAGAAGCGCGACCCGCACGCGCCGGAGTCCATCGCCATGCTCAAGGCCCACGGCATGGACTTCGCCAGGCTCCGCGAGGACGGCATCGACCCGGGCGACTTCACCGACGAGTTCATGCGCTCCGGCCTCAACCACCGCCGCCCGCGCAGGGGCAGAAGCGCCCCCGAGCCCCTCACGTGGGTGGCCTTCTCGGGCTCCTACGACTTCGCCTACCTCGCCAGGATGCTCCACCTCCGAGGCCGCAAAGGCTTGCCGCAGAAGCTCGAGGACTTCGGAAGGCGCGTGGAGAACCTCTTCGGCCCGTGGGTGCTCGACGCCAAGTACATTGCCAAGACCTGCGGCTGGCCCGGTGGCCTGGAGACGGTGGCCACCAAGTTCGGCGTCCAGCGCCGCGCCGGCGTCGCCCACAACGCCGGCTCCGACAGCCTTCTCACCGCCGACGTGATGCTCGCCATTGTGTTGTGCCGCGAGGGGCCCCCCAACTACGAGTACGACATGCGCGAGAAACACGCCGGAAAGATCGATGGGCTCGCAGTCGCAGCACAAGAAGCTAGCGAGAGAGAGGGGCCCGAACATGAAAGCAGGCAGGACTGCTGAGAGAGGAAGTGACGCGTTTTTCGAGGGTCTCGCAGCGTGGGATAGTGCCGAGTATTAGACTGTAGTATGCTGTGTATGTGGAGTGGCTGTGAGCCACTTGTAAATATTCATATTCATGTAACTTTTTAATAGCGGAGGGATCTTTCTCTTTTCCCTTTAATATATGATATACACACTCGTGCGTATTTAAGAAAAGAAAACATTGATGGGCTCGTCTAATTGCGCGCTTACTGGACTTGCACAAAGATATCACTACTAGTATGTTATTAGTACTCTATAAGGAATCCAAAGTGATTCAATTTTCTTGCTTGTTCGCATTCTTCTACCACATGAACCCTCATTCTCGCCTCGGCACGCCCCACCGCTTAGAGCATCTATAGTCAGACCTCTCAGGCGGCTCGCCCGGTCACTACCCAATCACGATTTTTTGACCCAGACGAACGTCTCAAATGGCCCTTAAACGACGGACTGACCGGCACCCCTCATATCCAGCCCAAATATGGGGCGGATACGGAGGCGCCCGGGCACGCCCGCCACGTCGGATCTGGCCCACGCTGGCCCACCCGTTCCCACATATATCCCTCTCCATCCGCTCGCCGGACCAAACCCTAGCCACTTCACTCTACTCCCCTCCACTCCCCTACAACACCCGACCTCACCTCCGACGGTCATCGGCATGGCGGGCAGCGGATCCGAGTCCTTCACCTCCAGATCCGATTGACTCCGAGCTCATCCCACGTGGCCGCGAGGAGAAGATGGCCATTCGGCTTGCGCTTCACCACTCCCGGGGGGCGTCCCGTGCACGGCAGCAGTCATACTCCTTCCGTAAGGAATCCACTGCGTCCGCCCAAATGGTGCATGGATCCAGCGGTAGGGGAGGCGGTGCGGTCCGTTTGGCGTCCAAACGCGTTGGCGGACGCGCATCCCATCCGTTAGCGCGTCGAGCATCGGGACACACCATGGTGCTCGTATGATGAGAGCATGGCGCGGCGTGCCCGACGTGCGAGGCAGAGGGCGCGGAAGGCAGCGATAGCCCTCGCGGCGGTGGTCGTCGGCGAGGCGGAGTCGCATTCTCCGACACCTCGGATAGGCCAGCAGTCCGGGCGCCACAACTGTGTCGTGGTGGATGTCGGCTCGTCCCAGGACGGATCCATCATCGATCTCACACCCACCGGCACCGTCAAGCTTCCGGACTCCGACGAGGAAGAGTAGGGCATGGGAGACAGCGGCGCCTTGAGTCCCTTGAGCCGGCCCGTGTCCCATGCCCTAGTCTACCTTGCTGGCGACGAGGCCAACATTCTGGGGAGCGCAGCCGGCCATCGAACATGGACACGGCGGGGGACGGACGAGCTCCGCTAGATTAGGTTTCAGGTTGCATGTAATAATATGGATTTGAGGTTTCTAATTTGAGGTATACGGGTGTAGATTGCATTATTTGAGGGATGCCCGGTCAGTGCCCGCGGACGAGTATGGGCGTGTCCGCGGGTGTTTGAGGGACCGTATTTGCCAAGTCCGGCTGTAGATGCTCTTACAGAGTAGCGACACAAAAGGACACGTAGGTTGTTTATAGGTATATAGACGGTGTAGGTAGTTTAGGAGTGAATGCAGATTGTGGTCTGCATTGACGGCATCTGCATAGGATACCGGGAATGGTCGGGCAAATCGGGCCGGGTGCATGCGGTGGTGGCCTCCGGTCATGGCCTGGCCGGGGTGGTCGCCTCGCTGCGCCGCGGCGGATGCCAGGGCAACGGCCCCGGGCGGTGGCGGATGGTGAAGCCCAGATCGTCCGCGGCTGTATAGCATGGACGCACCCATGTCCAAGGTGAAGTTGCTCCGGCGTTCCGACGATGGGGTGGCATCCCTCTATCCATGCTCCAGTAGTGGAGCCCTTCGGCCGTGGCCGGAGCGTCAGGATTCACAGCGGTGGCAGTGCGACTATGGATGATCACCGGACCTGGGCGACTGGCTACGGGGCTTTGGAGGTGGTATTGAAGATGTACAAGTTGTCGGTTGGATGTTCTTGGGACGGATCCGTATGAAAACCTAGTCTTCGGCCGGTGGCCAGAGCCGGTGATGGTGACGCCCTTGGCGTCGCTTTCTTCATGTAGGCATTATCGAGGTGAAGCTCCCAACTCCTCTCGCTAGCTTCAGGGGAAACCCTTGATCAATCGATCGGATGATGGTGGCGCTCTTGTGTCGTTTCCTCCTTGGGGGCGTCATTCTTGGAGGTGTTCATTGGCTTGAGGGACCAGTGGACGGTTTTAGCGGTGGAGCAGCTTCCCATGTCCCGCAACTACTATGAGGAGTCTCGGTAGCATGGTGCAACAGGGTATCTGCAATGGATGTACGATGATGGACGCGCATCTGGAAGTGGTGTTGTCTGGCGCCATGGTGGCGTCTACGGCAGACTTGCCAAGGTCGATGCTTCAGTACCTGCTGTGAATATGGATCGGTGGAAGATGACGACGGCAGCCTCTCAGAGTGCTCCGGACCGGTGTGTGCCCCAGACCCGCCAAAAGGCTTGGCTGGGTCCTCCAGCTTTAGTGTTATGTTTTGGTGCGAGGTCTGTTTGGTATTCGACTCGGACCTTCAGCGCCCCTTCATCAAGTGGTTAGTAGTTGCAACAGATGTTGCCATGATGGTGGCTTCAGACTTACTAATGTATTGCTTTGTAAAGTCTTTGTGAATAATTAATAAAATGATTGCATGCATCGCCCAGATGCAGAGGCCGGGGTCATCCTCCTTTTCTAATATATTTTTTTTGCAGGATGATGGATCGTGTGGTGGGTTCGTGGTTCATGGATGGCAGATATGGTTTTCTCCTCCGATGTCTTACTTGTGAGGGGGTGCCTGATATAGAGTTCGATGAGATGTCCGTGGTGTTGTCCCGGTTTGATTCATTTAGCGGTATTGGTTTTACCTTTGGTGAGACCTTGAAGGTCCGCAAAGCTCCATATCAATGATGGAGCCGCTTCAAGCTCGAGTGAGGAGATGATCCCTCATGATCATCATTTCTTCCTTTGGTGGATGTTGTAGTGGTGCCAGAGGCAGGTGACGGGCGTTAGTGTCAAGCTCAGAGGATTCTTAGGTCTTGATTGTAATTTTCTTTTTTGTCTGGTGCTCTTTTGTGCAAAGGCTACCGTTATGCTGTCTTTTCAAATTTGTCAGGTCAATGTTACGTGACTTATACCATGATCTTTATGATACAAGTGTGGTTAAGTCTCAATCGACTGAGATTTAACCAAGTCTCAGTTAAGTGACATAAAATACAAGAGATTTTTCTTTTGGTATGGATCTCAACAATGTAAGATCTTATGAATATGTACCGACTGAGACTTAACAAGACTGTTATGATATAAATGAGATATGTATTATCATGTAAGAAAAAACTTTATTACTAACAATACACGAAAGAAAAGTGCAATACATCAAAGATACATGAACCAGAAAGAGTAGTACAAGGCGGCACTCGGAGATGGGAGATGGTCCAGCACTGTGACTTGAAGGAGGGGTCGATTGAGCATGTTGTGAGCAGGCTCACAACACAATTAAGCATATATATTTTGGGGCGAAAATGTCTTTCCCCCGTCCCATTTTATTAGAACGAGGCGAGCAAAATACACAAGGACTGTTCACAGAGCTCACGTAAACGAAATTTACGGAAAGACAGATGTGAGCATAGAACAAATCCCGCATACATCACCGAAATTCAACATGATTCTAAAACGAGTAGTTCGCGCCATAACGAGTGAATTGCAGAAAACCACCACATTGAAGCGTTGTGTTGCAGAAAAGTCTCTTCTACGAATTTGTGCCGGAGAACACTGATTTTTGTCCTAATCATTTGCAGAAACCACCTAACCTTTCGTTCGGGCATTTTAACCTGACATGTGGGTCCTGCATTTGATGACGTGGCACAACGTTTCGTGGTAGACGACGTTAGATGAGGGCAAGCACCTACTTGTGCTTGGACGCAGTCCTTGTGGACAGCTGTGTTTGTGCGATGCCATGCGGCATGCACGGTCGCCGACGTTTTGCTACGAGGCATGCGCGGTTGTGGCAAGCTATCTATCTATTGCGGCTGCTGCAAGCGGGTTGTAGTGGTACAATACATTGTGGCCAGCTGGTACACTCGCCGGAGCTACGGATGGGAACTGGGATGCTGCTTTCTTTGCAAACAGCCAAACTGTGTGCGCTCATCATCTGGTGGCGGCGGCGGCGGCGGAATAATGGCAAGGCAGTCCAGCCATCTCCCCCATCAGTGATTTCTTCTTCAAAATTTTCATCTTGCCTATAGGTTGGCTCCTGTTCCTTGTTTCCTTGTCTGGTAGGGTAGTAGCTACATAATGTCATTTTAGGATGCTTGTTGTTGCAAAAACTGTTGGAAATCGCTGAACTCAAACTGCTTGGATGGCTTCGGGGTGACGATGGAGGTGCTAGCTGCTTCTGCCTTCCGTTCCTTCTCGCCGCATTTGCTGTTCCGACTGAAGTGGGCGCAGGGATATAGTCCCACCCTCTCTCCTTCTGATTGCTCCTTCTCCTTCTGATTGTTCTTTGTGTTCTTCATGTTCTTTGTCAAACTTCAAATTTCTTTTTATTGATTGAACAATGAGTTTGGTTTTAATTCCCATGTGAGAAGATCCTTCTGAGGAAGGTCAAGAATCGGTATAGAAATTCTGAATATGACATTTGATTCTGATTGTGTGAGATTTGTGTCTAATTTAAATCATCTTGGCATGAGTATTGTGTGTTCAACTGCTGATCAAGTGAGTTGTGGATTTATCTTCTTTGTGACACATCTTTTTTTATTTGTTGGACTGAGAAATGAAAAGTTCACTTGCAGACTGCTCTTTGCTTACACTGTGACTAAAACAAGTTTTGTTTCCTATTATAGCTTCTTTTTTCAGATTTTTGCGTGTTATTCTCGAACATATTGTGCGTGCAATTAATTTCTGGAACTATTTTTCCCTTTCTGAAGAGTTCATGTTCACTATTAATTTCTGAAAGTCAACGTTCATGTTGTTGAGCCACAAGTGCTCGTGAAAGTATTACATGGCAAGTGGAGCGCAGGGTGAGTGCCCATGTTTTAGCAATCTTGGGTTCCTTTTTCAAGATTTAGGATTTAGTTTGGTTAAGATTGCTTATCGCACTGTGCTGACACTGCCTGGTGTATGGTTTTTAAGCTTTTGAGACCTACAGGCAAGTATTGGCAGGCGGCCGGTGAAGCCGAAGCCATTTTTGCTTAATTTGATAATGTATGATAAGGCAGACAGTCTGTTAAATATGTTTAGTGAGTTTAGGAGAAGTTGTAATTTTCAGCTTAAGGAGTTGCCCAAGATGTAACGATTTGACAAGGTCCAATTCCTATAACGATTTGACAAGGTCCAATTGCACTATCACCATGCGTTTCGGGCTCTCTAAAACAATAGTCCATCAGTTGTGAGATCTTTTAATGCTCAAATCATGGTCGCCACATCATAAATAAAATCCATAGCATGACTTTTGGATCTGACGTTTTTATGTGTACCTGACACGCTGTGAGGATTAAAGCTTCACTTGAGTCAATTCAAAATATTGTTTACAGTTGATCTATTTTGTTTACTGGGAGTTAGATCCAAAAGGCTAATTTTGTTATGGTCTCATTGCATCACTGAGACGCACCTACCAAAATTTACTGGTAAAGCTTAACACCTTTAACAATTATCTTGGAAATATCTCTCACATATTCAAAATTTCTCAAATACTGCTTGGATTATTTTAAAAGTGAAGTGCATCCTAGGTCCTTGAACTATTTTGAAGGTGTCATGTAGGTCCTCAAACCATGAAAAGTGTCATCCAGGTTCTCAGAAATCTTTGAAGTGTAATAAGTGTGTATATATGTGACACTTCTGAAATAGTTCAATGACCTACATGACTCCTTTGAAATAGTTTGAGGACCAGGATGAGACACATATTGCACTTTGAGGATCTAGATGAGGATTTTCATAGTTCGAGAACCTATGTGACACGTCCGAAATAGTTTGAGGACCTATGATGCACTTCATTCATTGATAGTTTTATTATTCAATGTCAATATGGGCGGGCGCGGCGAAGCGCGCCTACATGTTCTATTAAAACACTAGGTAATAGATTGTGGTCCCTAGCGCGAGGATGCTACTTTACAACATCACCACCCACATCCAGTTGATTCAAGCGATCATGAGCTCTATAAAGAAACTAGCTCCCACTTCTTCGATCCCCATCATACCATACTCACCACCTGCTCACACCCCTCTCTACTGAAGCGATCAGGTCCAAGGAGGTCCTCTTTTCATTCTCCACTTCAACAATTTGAGTTTTCAACAAGGAACATGGATTTCAACATAGATTACAACTAGGACTTGAACTTGTATTAAAACTAGGATTCGAGTGACCATTTGAAACTACGATTCTCATCTACAATTTGAACCACGGGCTCTTGCTCCACTTGAAAGTGACCTCACATGCGGGTGAGGCTGAAAGAACATGCGGTGCCCCCATGTTTGGTTTTGGTAATTGATGACAATCTCTATGGACTAATGGTTGTCTTGAGTTATATTTGAAGGATTTGTCCATAGGATTTTCTTGAAGTCCATGTGTTGGTTTCAAGGAGTTTATGAGTTGACCAAGGTGCTATTAAGGAATTATCCAAAGATTGGTCATATGCGAGTGTTGAGCTTATTGCAAGCATGTCTTGAAGAAGAAGGTTGTGTGATCATTCATGTTTACCTTCAATACATCATCCAAATGAAGAGAGTTGCAAAGATTTAAGGTTGATCAAGACTAAGTCAATAGTGAATCAAGTTGATCAACTCACAAAGCGTAGAAGATGTACCGAGAGGGATCAAGTGATCCCATGGTATGGTAAGCATTGTCCATTGCACTTTGTGTACTAACCCATGGTCTATGTGAGAGTTCTATGTGGGGTTAGGTACGTATCCATGGGCTTGCATCAAGAGGAAGATATCATACAACCCATGGAAAGGATGACATCAAGTGGTGATCGTCATCAAGATTGCCGTGTTCAAGTTCAAGTGGAGCATCACGAAGAGATCAAGTGCTTGAATCTTGCCATCCATTGTGGTGTCAATGGACTTATGAAGATGAGCCGAAGAGTGGCTCACCCATAGTGGACTATGGGGGAGCAATCATCTAGTCTTCATCGAGCCAACGCAATCAAGAAAGGTGGTCCATCTTGAGGGAGTCAAGATCGTCATCATCTAGCTCAAGTGGACCATGTGCAAGGCAAAGGTTTGCCCTTGATAGGTTTTCTATTTTACCGGTCTCATGGTGGTAGTAGGGAGACCGGGTTATATGATCGTTTGCCGTACTATCAAGGGGGGCTCTCAAGTTGGTAGCTTGATCGTATCGTTAGTACAGAGCTCAAACCCTTGCATCCTTGCATCATGTTTCTTGGTTCTTGTTTGGTTCTCTTTGTGAGTCTTAGAGCTTATGGTCATCTTGATGACAAGCTTGAGTTCATCGAAAACGGAGTTCACATGCGTCTTCTATGATGTTTTCGGTGTTGGAGGTTTTACCGGTCTTTTCCGAGGAAGGGTTCTCACCATTTTCCTTTGGGGCTTTTCTCATTTGCTTATTCTTGATATTTATATCAAGATTGTGTTAGCCCATGTCGTTAGCTTTCCAACAAACTTGGTTTCGTTGAATTCGGAGTCTGTTTGCAAAAGTTGTGGCTGTTTTGGTAAAGGCTACAGCGGTACTACCGCGACTAGAGCGGATGTAATTTTTTACTACCGCTCCAGAGCAGTACTACCGCGGCTCTTGAGCGGTAGTACCGCCCCAGAGCAGTACTATCGCGGCTCCTAAGCGGTAGTACCGCTCCGGACCAAAATCTCGTGTTTTGCTCAGCGGAAGTAGGCACAGAAGTATTTTTTTAGTACTGCTCGCAAGCAGTAGTACCGCTACCATTTGCGGTAGTACCGTGAGGTCAAGCGGTAGTACCGTGAGGACGAGCGGTACTACCGCTCCGAAGGTTCTTTTGGCCTTTTTGCCTCTTCGCTGTTGTGTTTCGAAGGGGTACTACCGCCCTAGCGGTAGTACCGCTCCTTGGAGCGGTAGTACCGCTCTGTGCAGGCTGTGAGCATAACGGTTGGATTCGGGAGCTCCTATAAAAGGGGGTCTTCTTCCCCATTCAACCTTATCCTTTGAGCTCGTGTTCTTCCCCCATTGTTGACCTTCTTCGAGCTTGCTAACTCTCAATCCCTCCATGGATTCTTGCTAGTTTTTGAGGGAAAAGAGAGAGTAGATCTAGATCCACATTTCCACCAATCACTTTCTCCTCTATGTGAGGGGAACCCCTTGGATCTAGTTCTTGGAGTTCCTGGTGTTCTCCTTCTTGTTCTTCCTCTCATTTTCCTCCCTAGCATTAGTTGCTTCGGTGGGATTTGAGAGAGAAGGACTTGGGCACTCCGTGTGCCCTTGCCATTGCATTTGGTGCATCGGTTTGAGTTCTCCACGGTGATACGTGGAAGTTACAAGTTGAGAAGCTTATTACTCTTGGGTGCTTGGTGCCCTTGAGCTTGTTCCTCTTGGGTGCTTGGGCGCCCTAGACGGTTGGTGGTGTTCGGAGCTCAATCATTATGGTGTAAAGCTCCGCGCAAGCGTCGGGGTCTCCAATTAGGTTGTGGAGATCGCCCCGAGCAATTTGACGGGTACCGGTGACCGCCCCCAAGGGTTGCAAAGTGTACGGGTTCGGTGACCGCCCCCAAGGGTCGCCATTTGTACGGGTTCGGTGACCGCCCTCAAGGGTCCCTTAGTGGAATCACGGCATCTTGCATTGTGCGAGGGCGTGAGGAGATTACGGTGGCCCTAGTGGCTTCTTGGGGAGCATTGTGCCTCCACACCGCTCCAAACGGAGATTAGCATCCGCAAGGGTGTGAACTTCGGGATACATCATCGTCTCCGCGTGCCTCGGTTATCTCTTACCCGAGCCCCTTTACTTATGCACTTTACTTTGTGATAGCCATATTGTTCTTTGTCATATATCTTGCTATCACATAGTTGCTTATCTTGCTTAGCATAAGTTGTTGGTGCACATAGGTGAGCCTAGTTGTTGTAGGTTTTGTGCTTGACAAATTAACCGCTAGGTTTATTCCGCATTTGTTCAAGCCTAAACTGTAATTATTTTAAAGCGCCTATTCACCCCCCCTCCCTCTAGGCGACATCCACGATCTTTCAGAGGCTTCGACTGCCACAACTTCCACGGCCACACAGTCGACGAACACATGCGCACCGTGGATGAGGGATGAGGCCAAATTTTTGAAGGTCTAGGTGAGCGCGGCATCCGTTTATGCACATGTAGCTGTCGAGATGCGGTCAAAGTATGCAAGGGTGGCAGGGAGGCAGGCACGGTCGATGGTTAATGCAGCCTTATGACAAGTGTCCTCTATGACAAACTAGGACTAGTCCCATGCCCCCTCATAGAATTCTCTTTCGGCTCGCTCCTCTCCAGTCTCGCTGAAGAAAGGTGTGCAAGGAGGACATGACCGTGGCATGGTTGATGAGGGTGAGTGCGGCAGCGACGGTGAAGGGGGTAAGATAGGGGCACTGTGGTGCCGATGAAGAGTGATGTGCGGTTATATGTCCGCAATTGGGCGTGCTACTGTGGAAATGGTGGCGGATTACGTGCATGCATGGGAAACAGGTCTGAAATGTGTTGGCAACCATTAATTAGCGCTCTTCCCAGTGGAAAAGTGGTTGCACCATTGGTACGGGCAAAAGTGGCAGTCATACGATGATATCGCTAATGATTGGGCTACACGCGGCAGGAAGAGGCCGTGTTGAGACTTCCCTCACACACGAACGATTGCGGATGGAGGTCACTTCATCTCAGTGCCCCAGGCTCTGAATATGGAGGATTGAGGGATTTGAAGCGTGCTCAATATATTATGCATGCAGAGGTGTGTATCACAATGGTCATATGGCGACTCTTCTAGAGTTGGTCCTACATGTTCTGATCTAGATGGTCCTACCACTCATACAAATTTTTGTCTCAACTCTCAACCCAAGCTCCCTAACCGTGCGAGCATTGATGGACAAAATTCCATGCCTTTAGAGCAACCCACGAGTTTTCTTGCTCCATGTTCATGGAGCAGACGCCTTCAAGGCGAGACCCCCAGCTGAGGGTCATGTGATGTGACCACGGCGGAATGCGGATCGCGCTGTTTTACAGGAATGACCTCAGGACCTTCGTCAGATGGAACCAAAGTTGCGGTGATGAGTGGGTAGAGCAGAGAAGGATCCAGCTGTGTCCATACATGTATTATATTATTATTTAGGTCCATTTCATGGTTGTCGTTCTACTACTCGTTGTCCTTGTTCCCACGGTCCTGCCTTGACTGGGTTAGATTTTGTGTCACCCTCACCTACAATCCTACTTTGCTACAAGACTATCCAAGCATTGGTTAGTTTATTTTATAGTCCACATATGCTTGTATGTGCATGCAGTTTACACTAGGTCAAGAATAAATACAGGTAAAAAAAAAGGGCACCGGAATAACAGCACGCGGGTCCCTTGGCACATGGATTCTATGCCGCTGATTTGTGCCAAGATTCATGAAATGGGTTATGTATACAAGCAGTTTGATTTTTGATATTTTATGTAATGCATTAGTATATCATGTCGGTATATCTGTTGGTGTGGGGTCCGATACCTGTTTTGTGGGGACGCTTAACAATTTAAAACATGATCAAACATACATATATACAACGAATGACAAAAAACCGTTCATTATGCCATTGTTGTTCTATTCTTCTTAGTTCCTATTTCTTCTTAGCGTCCCGTCTCTCTAAAAAGAACATCTATCGTTAACCATCATTTCAGTCTAAGAAAGGAAGGGAAGCATCTTCTTCCTTACAGATTGAAGGCCTTCAGAAGGTATCAGCACACACATGATTATATTTGCTGCGAAAACCTACAAATTATGTGGAAAAGCTTTGTTTTTTATATATTTGGTTGCAATATTGGTTCTTTCAGTATAGCGTTTTGATGTATCGTATAGTTACAGAATATCATCTAATGTTCCTCTTGCTTTCTTTTTACTGTTATACTTGCTGCTTTTCTTGGAACAACTTTTCTATTCGACATATTGAGTTTGTTTAATATGAAATAGTATGAATTGGAATCTTACGATGCAGGCTAAAATAGTGCACAAGATATATCAATCTAAAAAGTGTTCAAATCAGTTATAGCGCGTGAAACTTGATGTTGTGAAGGTTAAATGAAAAGTTACTTATAATGTATCTTAATGTATTATTTGTTTTATTAAATGGCCAAGATAGATGGTTAATTCTTCAAAGGGAGTGTTGCATAGTAGTGGATTCAATCTTATAGAGATTCTACTGTAGTGACAGAAAGGACCAAGACACGTATAGTATTGTTGCCGCTAAGGATAAAACGACGGGAACTTGTCTTATTGGTAGATTCATTTTTGTCTACATTATGTTATCTTGCTTATTGTGCTGCTCTGTTCTTCATTGAACTTAATACCTTCAAATGCACGCCGGATAGCAGTTTTGAGGTGGAGTAATAGTAGTAGATGGAGTTGGGTGACGGTCTAATTATCATGGACATAACGCCTATACAAGATTACGCCATGAATTATTATATTTATGAATGTTGCTTTTCTGTCAATTGCCCAACCGTAATTTATCTATCATGCCGCCATTACCTGCTTCCGAGAGAGATTCCACTAGTGAACCTGTGGTCCCAGGGTCCATCCTCTACTAATACTTTTGTTTACACAGTTGCTCTTTTATTTACTTCTATTATTTTGTTGTCCACTCTACCATTATCTGTCCACTATTTGCTTTTAATCTTCCAACTAGCAAGACGAGGGGATTGACAACCCCCTTGCCAAGTCGGGTGCAAGCTTTTATTTTGTTTGCATTTAGGTGATGCTTATCTTGTTTGCCTGTTGACTCCTACTGGTTTGATAAAACCTTGGTTCTTAACTGAGGGAAATACTTTCTTTTGCTGTGCTACAACACCCTTCCTCTTCGGGGAAATCCAACAAGTCCTACAAGAGTAGCAGAAGAAATTTTGTCACCATTGCCGGAGGGCCTGCATCTACCAAACCAGGTGCCTGCACACAAACTTCTTTATTTGCCTCTTCTATTTCTTGCATAGTTATGCTATCTTTATTGTCAACTCACAAAATAAAAACAAAAAATAAAAACATATTGGAGATGGAGTCCTCTCCACTAGTTGGAGTTTTAAAAAATTCTAACCGTAATAAACCAATAGCTAATAAAGAAAATGTTATTGGATAATTTATTTTAAAGAAAGAATGTAGTTGAGTGCACTTCGATATCTTTATGAAGTATTTCTTAAAAATCATGAATCTGAAAATTGTTATGAAGTATTAAAAGAAGAATTTAATAAAGTGATTGATGAAAGTTCTTTGAATGAAAAGCATGATTGCAATGATATAAGTATGAGTTCTAGGAATATCGGTTGTGCTATATCGGTTGTGCTAATGATATGCAAAGCTATAAGCTTGGGGAAGATGAGTTTGATGAACATGGTGTTTTAATCCCCCTACTAATGGAGAAGTTATAAAAAAAATATGATTGGGATAAACATGATAATCTTTATGACTAAGTGATGAAGATATTGCTTTTATGTTGACATCATGCCTATAGGCACTATTGATGCGGTAATTGCCTTTGGCTCCTAGGTGCATATGCACCCATTGTCGAAATACACATTTTGAAAAGTTGAAAAATTCGGAACAAAAATCCCGCGTGTATATCCGGACATTTTATGTGCGTGCAAAAGGTTTCAGTGAAAAACGATGCATATGCACCTAGGAGCCAAAACGCCGCTCTCATAAAGATCCAACTACTTTGGAGAAATATCAATCTTATTTTCTTATATAAAATTTGGTTTGAAGAGGTCATGACTTTATTTAATTTTAATCTCACTATTTGGGAAGATTACGAAATTGTATGCATGTGGATAATAAAAGAGAATATTTTATATGATAACTATATTGTTGAATTTGATTATGATTCTACATATAATTATTATAAGAGGGGAAAATATGGTTATAGAAATCTTCATGTCACTAAATTACCACTCTCTTTGTTGAAGTTATTAAAGTTTCATTCATCTTGCTTGCATACGCTAGTTATCGCTTGCATTGATATTTTGTTTACTTATAATATGCATATGCATAGGAAGAGGGTTAGACTTAAATGTTCTTGTTACATGTTCTATGATGCTCCCTTTTATGTTTTGATTCTTTATTTTCATGTGAGCATCATAACATGCTCTACGTCGTTAACTTATTTTCTACTTCATTTGGACTTTAGACATTTTCTGTGATTAATACACACAATTCAAAGCCCCATGCTCAAATTTGGAATCTTTTAGAGTTCGTCTGCTATTTTCAAGGCATTTGATGATTTTTTGGCCACTTAAAAAGGTAGATCGCTCATCGTGAAAATAGAGTGTAAACTAGCTCCGAAAGGGATGAAACCTAGCATGGTGTCTTCAATGGAACCCTATAGGGTGTGGTAAAAAGTTTAGAGCGTTATGCCAAAAACTTGATGCACCTCGTGTACTAATCCATGCTCTCCCCTGAAGTGTCAGGATTTCAAGCGGAAAACGTTGCCTTACACAAACAACTTTGTTATTTAAAATCATTTGAACTTCAAACTTTTCTATGATTAATACACACCATCCAAAACCCACATGCTCAAATTTTGACACTTTTCGAGTTGGTTTGGTATTTATGAGGCATTAACTAATGGTTCGGACACTAAAAATGACAAAAAGCTTTGAGCATGCAAACGAGTTCAGAAAGTATCAAACCTAACATGGTATATTTATCATTCTCCTATATGGTGTGGTAAAAATTTGAAAGTGTTACGAAAAGAACTTGATGCACTTAGGGTATAAACTAAACACTCTCATGCGAAGTGTCAATGTCTCGAACAAAAACCACCACCTTCCACACCCTACTCCATTTATTTAAATCATTTGGACTTTAAACATTTTCCATTAGTAATACACACCATCCAAATCCCATGATCAACTTTGAGACTATTCTTGGTTTCGTAAATATGATTTACTGAGAAATTTTTGGACCTAACATATCTGCGGCAGGCGGCTCATATGGCCCACCACTACTAACTTCTGCAACGTTTGAATTTATTGTTGTGGCGGGCATAAGTTTGGTCCAACACTATCGCGGGACAAACCAGGGGGGGACTTCTGGCGTGTTAGTGCTTGCTTTCATCATGCGGAAAAATAAAAGTACTTCTGGCGGGTCAGTATTTCAGCCTGCAACAGTTGTCGTAATTTTAGTAAAGGGCAAATTTGGAATAGTTTACGAATGACGGGTCAGTATTTCAGCCCACCACTGTTGTTGTAATTTTAGCGACGGGCTTTTATTTTTACCCACCAACGCTAGTTTTCCAAACTTGCAGTGGCGGGTTCCTAGCCATCCCGCCACTCATTTGGGGCCACCTATAAGCCTCTTCCTGGTAGTGTCACCACAATTTACAATACAAAAAGTACTTTTATTTAATGGAATGAATAGGTACGAATAATAATATAATTTTGCAAATGTTTTTTTTGCAAAAGCACACATAGAGGACATGAGCAAGGTATGAACTTGCCAGGTGATAAAGAAGTAGTGCAACTCGAGACTTCCAAATACGTCGGTATCATGGGTTCTGAAAATAACATATAGTCCAATGAGGACTAATGTTTCAAGAAATCTGCAACATGCTATTATGCATATGATGACATGACTTTTCTCCCTCAAAATCCCACTTATTAGATTATAAGTGAATTTGATTAATGAATTCTAATTAATACTAATTATTGTCAACTCTTGTTTCCTAATTCATCATATTTAATTTTTCCAAAAATTATGGAACTATTTTATTGAATTGTTAAATGGATTTACTTGTGATTGCTGTTTGTTATTCATTACTATCTAACTTGGATTAATTAATGATTTAATTTAAGTGAACTAAACATCTTGATACTAATTTTATTAAATCCAAAATATTATTTGAAAACAATATTCATTTTTATAAGATTTTTGGAGTCTTTTAAGTATTCTGTCTTTAACCTTTTTTAGATTTGTATTTATCTCTAACCATTTCTTTAACTTAAGTTATATTTTTTTTGAGGGGTACTTAAGTTATATAAAACCAAAAGGGACTGTACCTGTATTGGCCCATCTGGCCCATTTTGATTTGACCCATTTGGTTCATCAGAGGCAGCCGAAGTGGTAGACAACTAACCGGCTTCTCCCCCACTCTCTTTTTCTCTCTTATCTCCCTCTCTCCCAGACTGGCCCACTCGCTTTGACCCAGTTAAGGATGAGATATTTACAATGGATGGATCGATTAATTCGTACAGTACAGACAGGAGTAGTCTAGCTATACTGGCTAGAACGAAAATGCTTCACACACGACAGTGTTTGGACGATAACTGCACGATCGAGGGATCCAGCGGCCGCTGCTGGGCTGTGCTCGACATTCTTCGGCTGGATTTAACCATCATGCACAAGTCGTCCAAACTTTATCGTTCCCATAGCACTGCTCCTGGCTAGAATGCATGCATGCATGTGTGGCTAGCTAAACGTTTTGTCAAAAGAAAAAAAAAACTAGTTGCACGTAGGAAGCACATGTGTCATGTATGGTCTTATATCTCTGACTCGTTGGATGTGAAATGAGGCTCTCCTTCATCATGTGAAATGAGGCACGTCGCAACGAAAGTGGATCCTCCTTGCAAGTTCAAAACAAAATACGAGTATGCGACGCCGTACTTACGATGACGCCATGCCGCCGCGTGGCTTGATATTTGGCTGGGCATGACCCAACAATGTGGGGTTTGGTGAGCTCCACGTGAAAACCTCGTACCAACTTCTATGGTTGATGCCTGTAACGGTGACGTCCTAGGACAATGTTTCCCTCCAGGGAGGCATTGTTGAGGAGCCCCCTTCACCTCCCCTGTCATTTGCGTCTCAAGCTCTTCGGGTGAAAACTCAAGTTTCGACTTTGGAAGTCCAGTCTTCAACCTAGCAGTAGTGTCTCGTGTTTTCTCGTAATTTCGACATCGGCCAGGCAAGTGCGCAGCCTCGAGGCCTGTGTGGAAGCCGTAGCGGCGGCTCTGGAGCTGGTTGCTTGTGTAGGGTGTCGACTTTGGCCGCTTGGGTCACGGATTCGTCAGCTCGGCTGGCGCGCGGACTCGGGGCCAGTTTGGAAGCCGGAGCGACGACTCCGGAGTTGGTTGTTTGTAGGGTGTCGTCTTTGGTCGCTTGGTTGGCAGAGTCATCACTTCGTCCTATGCGCATCCTCGGGGTCGGTGTGTGTGTGTGTGTGTGTGTGTGTGTGTGTGTGTGTGTGTGTGTGTGTGTGTGTTCATTTATAAGCCGGAGTGGTGGCTCCGAGTCGTGTTATAGGGTGTCAGCTCTAGTCGATTGGGAGATGGAGTCATCGGCTCGATTGGTACGTAGCCTCGCTCGGTTGTATTTAACCAGTTTTTCTTATTAACCGGTCAATTCTCTTCTTCTGTATGAAAATGAAAAGAAAAAGCTTGTGCCGGTTGCTTGAAAAAGAAAACACGTACCTGAATCGTCTTTAATGTTTTCTCATGGCACGCGTACGTGTAGAGATGAGCTGGTAGTACCCGTTGGTCGGCATAATTGTCATAAACACTAAATAAAATATATAGTTATAAAAGATAATATACCACATCTTAATTATAGACCGGACGAGAGCCAACGGGGGCGGATACAAAACTGTGGTACTATATAATAACAAACAATAATAAAAGTAAGAAAATTATACAAGTATCTACCTAAATCATAGAAGTAAGAGTTTTTTTCTTTTAAAAAGAAGATAAGAACAAGAGGCTCACCACGGTGGTGCCGGCGACGAGATCGGCGCGGGCGATCGACGGCGGTGAGGACGGGGATGGGACGGCACCCTACACATGTGCAGACTCTAAGAAGTTAATTTGAGCTCAAATTGTGCATCTAAATCAAAGGAACTCCTACATACACTCCTTCACTAAAACCCACAAACCACTCTACTTCCAGAGCATTTGAAATGAGCTAAACTAGCAATGAGAGATGAAAGGATGAATTTGCTAACCTTTTAGAACACTTGTGTAGTTGGTGCACCGCCAAACTTAGACAAATATTGGGGAAAATGGAGCTTTTTGTTGGTGAGTCCTTGCATACGCTTTTTGTTGTTAATTTTCGCCTATATGTGTAGTATTATGGTCTTGTTTTTCTATAAATAAAAAGAGCGAGGGTGTTTTGTGCAAAAATGCATCGATGTGGTTGACTTTTTATGCAAATAAAAAAACTCAGGGTGTTATGTGTAAAAATATGTCGCGCCTAGCGCCATTAGTCACCGACAAGTAGGGCCATACACATGGATATACTTGTATAGGCGTACTATGACCGTATCTGCATGTTTGAGTCAAGTTAGGGTGACCACGAAATAGTATTTTCGAAGTTTTAGCACCAAGCTGAACATGCGATGCAAGTTCTGTGACTTCCGATGATATTACCTCATTCTAATATACATAAAAGATAATGTAAGACTTTTCTATGAAGAACACGGGCAGCGATGGCCACCCGCCGGGCATACACGCGCACACCAGTGGATCCGTAGGACCAGATCCTCGCGACGGTCCTTCGACACACCCTCCCAATGGAAGAGATGAACGCGCGGCAGCTCTGTCGCAAAAATGCTAAAGCCCTTGGGCTCGCCATCGAGCAATTGGGGCGTGCTAGGACGGGGGTGGTAGCTAAGGTGAAGGCGCCCTGGCTAGCCAAGGCGTAGGACCGCGCGGTCCAGAGGATGACCGACAGCATCTCCTCCTCTGATGACTCGAGACTCACTGACGGCTCCAACTCGCACGACGATGCCCCTCCGGCCGCCGAGGCCTACACGGAGGGGTACAGCCATACCGGCTACCGCAAAGGGAAGGGCCTGCGTGGAAATGGTGACTTACTCCCTCCTTCTACGTCTCTCTGTTTCATCTATTCTTTTTTACATTTAATTAGTATTGTCTGGCGAAAAAGACTTGTTATTTTGGTTGTCCGATGGCTGTTACTATGCGATTGAAGTCGGAATTATGTCTGTTTGTTGCTAGTGTGTTGATCTACATAGTCCTATATTTTAAGTTGCCTGGGTTGCGTGGATATTGGGGTTCGGATATGAAGGAGACTTGCAGAGGTAGCAAATGAAGGGTGACAGGTCACGGTCCACGAACGCGCCCGTGGACGTTTGAGAAGGGCCGGATTAGCTACTTGCGGTTGTAGATGCTCTAAGAAATGACTGTTGTTTTCAAGGGCGTACTTACAGAAACATTCACAGCATCCTTGCGAAGCTCGGTGGCAAACTTCATCGGTGGAAGGTGCTCTGTGACGACGCTCAATCTGTGCTTCTTCATCGTTGCATTCTTTTGCTGGATCGGCATTGGGACGAACTTCTCATAATTGCTTGGAGAATGAACCGTCCACATGGTGCAGAGCTCCATTTGATGTTGATATTCCCTTCTCTTTAGTATTCTGTTTCATGGATTCGTAAGATAAAATATTGTTGGCTGGTTTATTTTCGGAGAACCGTTTGGTTGGCTAATGCTTGCTCGGGCCTGCCATCTTGGCTTTGTGTTGGTTTTGGCTTCTCTTCACACTGGCAGCACCACAGACCACACAGAAGAACAACAGTGATGGGATTGGGCGAGCTGGCGCTGACACTGACAGTGGGCCACAGAACAGAGTGCCACCTCATCCCTCGGTTGCAGCGTCTCGTCGTGGCATCCCGCAGGGCGGCAAAGTGACCGAGCGAGCTCCTGCTCTCCTCGCCGGCCCATCGCGTGGAGTCCGTCAAGCCAGAGGCGCCATCGAAGCAGCTTTGGATGCCGACGCGTCCAGTGTCCCGACTCCCGATCCACCCTACCGTGCCGGCGCCTTCCGCCTGTTGCCACGGGCACCTTGGCACTGACGCGGATGGAAAGGCGGTTGCACATCGTTGTCATGCAGACTGCTTCATCACTGGCTGCACGGACCCACGGCGGGGGAAACAGAGGGGCTTGCCGAGCTGCCGTGGTACCTGGACAACATGCGCCCCGACAGAGGCGACCAGGGATGGGTACTGGCCTGGGCGGGCTTGAACCGAGAAAAGCATGGGGAATAGAACGGTTCAACGGTACCACGGCGAACTCCATGAGCGCCGTCAGGGTCGTCGTCACCAGAGATGCCGAGAACGGCTCGGTGGCCGTGGCGCTGGTGGGTTCAGCGACTCCACGGTTAGCGAGGTGGTTGAGCGGAAGGGGTCTATGTGGATCGGCTCCCTCGACACGCGCTAGGTCCATCTACTCATGTTTGCCTCTATCTAACGCATAGCGGTAAGCACCACAGGTGATTTGCACATGAAAATGAAGTAAAGAACAAATGGTTTGCTAATAAAAATATGGATTACAATAGTTTGCCTGATACAAAAAGAAACTGGACCATTACATATAGCTGCAAGAATAATAAGAAAATAAATCAATCTTATATCTTCAAGTTTGCATCTCTCTAGCGCATAGCAGTAAATGACATCAGTATCATGCCGGACATTAAAATGAAGCAAAAAACAAATGGTCTGATCATAAAAATAAGGATTACAATAGTTTGCCGGATACAAAAAGAAACTGGGGCATTACATTTAGTCGCAAGAATAATAAGAAACTAAAAGCCATCCTATACATACTATCCTCTACTTGTCTCTACTTCCTTTTTACTACGCCGACATAAGGAAGCTCCACCGAACCCAGGTAGAGTTTGCCGTCATCTCTTTCCATGATCTCGGTTGGCCTGACTTTCTTTGACCCTCTCATCTGCTCGACTATCTTCCCATCGGCCCCGATCCTGACAGCAAGAAGATGGCTATCACGGCCAAAGGGCAACTCATTCTTCTCACGGTGCAACGCCACCCAATAACCTCCTTTCCTGCCGGGCCTGACGTTATCTGGGTAGCCCAGCAGGTTGGCAAATGGCTCGGACTTGCCCGCGTCGACCCCTCTTATCCAGTGCCTCAGCAGCTTGCATGGACCACGAGGTGCATGCGGTCGGCGCTGAGCGAGACGCCGTTCGGGTATGTCATCCTAGGTTGGAGCACCGTGGCGTCCGATGTTCGTGGATCATACATCATGAGGCGGCCCGTGGAGTCCCCCGTCTTGGTGACCATCTCGTGTTCTGACCTGTTGTAGTTCATCGAGTTGTGGGTGAAGTAGACTTGACCGGTGACTTGATCGACGTCAACCCCGTTGGTAAAGCGCAGCGGCATGCCATCAATCTGGTTGACCAACACGGTGGCCTCCCCGCCGCCGGGCGGCACACGCATAAGCCCTTTATACGCATCGGCCACGTAGAGGTCGCCCGTTATCTCGTTGAAGCGCAGGCCAAGCGGGCGGCCGCAGCGGCTCTCTATGTCCGCCTCCGTGCCAAACCTCGATGTCGTGCATGTTTCGCTGTCGTAGCCTGGTCCGTAGGCGTATGTTGTCCAGCCGAGCTTGGGCCCGTTCCACCTCAAGATGCGGCCGTCGGAGACGCCGCTGTAGGGGCCTCGGCCCTGAGCATCGAAGGCGACGCTCTCCGGCCCGTGCACTTCTCCGGGCGGCAGGGGCAGCTACTGTGTCCGGGAGGCTTCAAAGCTTGCGGCGGCGGCTGCCATGGCCCCGGGCATGAAGAGAAGGACGAGTATGACAAGAGCGACGGTGGCCTTGAGGAGGCGGCTCATGCGGCAGCCCATGTTGGCGGCTACCCTCCTCGCTGGCTGGCTACCTTAAGCTTGTGGATCGATCTGTACGTACGTACGTACTTGTTCGATGGAGCTTGGTCGATCTTCTGCTGGATCTGGATATGGTTTGATTTGATGGATTGAAGGGAGGTGGCTAGCTACAGGTCCTATTATATGTACGTACTTTCATGGAAAGCTAGTACAGGTCCGAGTCGGGCCATGGTTCAGAGTCATGTACATAGGGCGAGTCTGACGGAGGCAATCCAGTCAGAGGCGGATTCGTAGGATTTTAAGGAGAACCGAGCCCGGCCGAGTACGTACGCTCATCTC